>NW_026623591.1:658022-665582 GCF_030028575.1 Malurus melanocephalus
AAAAAAAAAAAAAAAAAAAAGCATAAAATCTATCCTGGATATAAACCAACATAAAAAACACTGTCCTGCATATGCAAGTGTTTTCTTGTCCCTCCCTCACCTCAGATAATCACAGAATGATTTGTTTTGTAAAGGACTTTAAAGCCATTCAGTGCCACCCCCTGTGATGGCAGGGACACCTTCCACTGTCCCAGGCTGCTCCMARYCCCAGTGTCCAGCCTGGCCTCGGACACTGCCAGGAATCCAGGGGAACAATGAACTTGCAGAGTAAATCCCAGCAGCAGCACAACCCTAGGGAAGTCCCAGCCCGGTACCTGGAGGGGAAGCCRGCTGCACTGATCCGGATGGTCTCCAGCACTCCACAGGCTCTCAGCTGCTGCACTGCTCTCTTTGGGTCAAACCTGCAATCAGATTTGGGATAGATGTCAACACACAGTGGAAAAGAACCCACCTGACAGTGACTCTTCCAGAGGCAGGAATTACCTTCTCCTCTCCTCATTGCTACAGTGGCTGGATAAAGTCATACTTCCATATTTTCTGTCCACAGCCATTCCCTCCCAAAACTCAGCATAACCCACGCCTGGMATTGGGAATAGGCTGCACAGATGTCACACGTTTCCTCTGCATGTCACAAAGGTGTTGTGATTTTCAGTTGCTTGAAACCTTGCTACCACCCTGCTATCAATGCCAAGTGTATTCTTGGGATAGGATAACCGTCTGCTGCAATTAATTAGTGCCTACAGCCATAAGATACCTGGCTTTGAATACAATCACAATAAAGATGGGAGCAGGCTACACCACTACGAGCTACATGCTGAACCACGCAGTTTTACTTCTGCAGACATAAGGGCAACAACATATTTACAGAAATCAAATTCAACAGCAAACTAAGTCTGATCTATTCAATCCCATACCAAAACCAGGTCATTAACAGGTCCCACGAATCTGTAGACTAAGTTTACCAAGAAGAGTGGCCATGTTCCAGACTAATGACTTTGGTGGGCACCATGTGGAAGTTCAAGGTGTTTCTGCCCTCCTCTTCAAAGCTTTCATCACACCTTACCACTGGCACCTAATTTCCATCAGCAATTTGTGCMAAAAAAATTCATGGCAACTTCCAGCTGAGTACTTGGGCAGTGCTTTCTCAGGATCCTGGCAAGRACCAACTCCCAGATCAGACTATCCTTGAACAGAGTCCAGGTAGCAGTACCCACCATGGCTGCTCCACCCTGACTCTGAACACACAAAGAGGCTCCAGCTCTCCAGCTCTGGAAAGCACTGGAAAAGGTCCTTGGATCAAGCCTGGACTCATATGAGGCTGATGCCCATAGCTGTGTGAGGTTTCCAGAACAAAGCTTCTCATACATTTGCTTTTCCCTTTCTGAAAGTCCAGAATATTTACACCTGCAAGTCAAGATTGCATGAATTATTCTGCCTGCTCCCCGCTTTACAAAAGCAGCATGAAAAATAGTCTCCTTCTTCTCTCTCTGGGCTTTTTTTAATTCCCTGGACCTGTCAARTCCACAAGCAAGTTATTCACTGCAACACCACAAACACTCTGCAGGGTGAAAAATCAGACTGGGCTGTCACTCACTTCAAGGAAGAACCCACAAGGGTGCAATTTCCATAACAATAAATAATATACAGAACTGGCAGATCGACAGGTAAACTTCAGTCCTGGGAGATCCCAGTGCAATTTCTGTTGTGTCTGAGGGAAATTCTGCAAAGCAGCGAAGCCCTGCTCTGTGTGGGTRAAATGGAGGCACCAGAGAGGCTGCAGCCATCTGTCAACAACAGCTCCAGTTATGGGCCAACGCTGAAAYACAGACCTCAAAAGTGGGACAGTACACATTATTACTAACTCCTTTTCCTTGCCACGGCAGTAAAAGCACCTGGCAGGTTGCTTTTGTCCTGGAAACCCAAGTAAAAAATTCACAAAACCTGCCTGAAACAGAACTAAAAAGAAAAACTGACAGAGGAACAGCCCAGAGTCAGACATTCCCCTTGCACATCTCTCTTTGGAAGTCTTCTCCACCAGGAATTAACCTCAGACACAGCCTGTAGGCAGACGCAGCAAACATCCCTGTGTCATGCCACGGTGTCCTCCAGGATGGGCGCCTCACATCTATCAGTTCCACTGTATTTTCAGCAGTAAATACAGACCTTGTATTTTCAGCAAATTGTGAAGYAGGAATGCAGAGTTCAAGAGACCTGGGGAAGTGTCCAGTCCAACGTCCTGTGTCCAAAAGCTGGGACAGCTATGGGGRCAGACCCACAGCTCAGGGGTTTATCCAGTCAAAACTGATTAAAAGCTCCCCACAGGAGGTTGCACAACCTCTCTGGGCAGACTGCTCCACTGACAGACTGTCCTCAGGGAGGAAAAACATTTTTACTGATCTCCAGCCTGCACCTCCCATGTCAATTTGGGGCTGTTGGCTCCAGCTCTCCCAYCACACACCATGCTGAGAGTGTGGTCCCATCCTTGTGGTAGCCCCTCCAAGTACTGAAAAGCTGCCATCATATCCTTTTTGTTCTCCAGAGTTTAGAAAAAAAAAGTAATGCTCTTGTGAGCTGAAAAATGTTACATTTTAGGAAGAGAAAACTAAACGACAAACCTAAGGCTGAGTGCTCTGCACACTGAAGATACCACTTCAGTGCTAACCTGGAGCAGTGCTGATGATGTTTCACATCACAAATGCCTCCCAGCACTGTGAATTTTCCAGCATGTCTCTGAAGTACAGACTCCATTAGAGCCATCCCAGCATGCTTCAGATCCCAGTCTTACACACAAGCAAACAGACCTTGGATAAGTCCCATCAGGAGCAGCTGAGGGAGCTGGGAAAGGGGCTCAGCCTGGAGCAAAGGAGGCTCYGGGGGGACCTTGTGGCTCTGCACAACTCCCTGACAGGAGGGGACAGCYRGGGGGGTCRGGCTCTGCTCCAGGGAACAGGGACAGGAGGAGAGGGAACGGCCTCAGGCTGGGCTGGGGAGGGGCAGGAGGGACAGCAGCAGGAATTTCCTCATGGAAAGGGTGGTCAGGCCCTGGCAGGGGTGGCCCAGGGAGGTTTGGAGTCCCCATCCCTGGAGGTACCCAAGGAAGGCCTGGAGGTGGCACTCAGTGCTCTGGGCTGGGGACAAGGTGGGGATTGGACACAGATTGAACACAATGATCCTGTAGCTCTTTTCCAGACTCATCATTCCTCAGATTCTGTGATCTTGAGACAAGCTAAGGATAAAAATTCCTCAAGCTGGTGGCAAAAAGACCAATCTTGACCAAGCTCCCCAGGTCACAATGCCACTTAAGCAATCCACGAGGGGTGAGGGCAGAGTCCCACCTGTAGGAGACACCTGAATCCCCTGTGGAAGGGGAGGCAACCCCATCACCACAACCCAAAGCAGCCTCCTCCAGAACCACTCTYGTGACTATTCTGGTTTGTCCTTTGTTCCCAAAATCCTGGACTTGGACAACTCTGAGATCCAACAGACAAGGAGCATCCCATTACACCAAACCATCACTTGGACTGCAAGCAGACACTGGCACAATTATCCTTCTGCTACCTGCTACACATAATATCCTAGAGATACAATTGATTTAATTCCATTACTGCTCCCTGACAACCAGGAGCTTGCACATTCATGGAATTGTATTAACTGTATCCTGAGCATCACATGAAGGATGGAATTGGAAAGCCAAAAGGCAGAGAAGTGAAGATGGGTGGGCTGAAAGGAGAGCGAGCAGGGACATGGGGCCTTGGACACTCCCCTGGAAAGGTGAAGCCACTTCACCACACAGAGCTACAGCAAGTCAGAGAACAATTTTGTGCTTCATCAAAACAAAACGGTCAATGACAAGGAGTAATCCTGAATTTCATTTAAATGGACTGCCCCTGAAAAGGCAACAGGAGACCGAGGCCCTGAGCATCTTCAGAACCTACAGGATGGTGTGTGAAACAGATCAATGGAGCACAGAACTGCCATCCCAACACAACAYAGCCTTCTCCAGAGCTGTTAACGAGTCATCTGAGCAAGCTGATAAATATAAACCAGTTTCTGAATGCCTTGTAATGATTAACACCCTTCACTTCGCTGTTTGCAGGGGGAGATGAGTCAAGCCTTCTGCCTTAAATGTCACCACCTGCAGTTCATGCCTTTCAAGGACATCACATTTGTAAGGTCCCTGCACGCTAATGTCCAAATTGTCCGGGAGTTATAGGGAAGAAATCCGGGCACAAATCCACGAGCAAGTGGTCAAACCAGGCTARCAATGACCTGTTCACAGTGTTTGCTGCCTCAGATGTGTCTCTGAACTATGGAGGAAGATCAGGACTGGCCTTCTGCTTCAGCTGCTCACTCACCTCAAAATCTGCCTGAAGCTGGTACAAGTCACGTGTTCACTTTTTCTGCATTTTTTTTGGAAGCACCAAGACATCCTGCTTCATTTCACATGCCCCCTACTTATCTCTGCTTTTTCAATTCTTTCTCTTTTCACTGTTTGGAACTATAATTATTCAAATCAAAGCAAGTCTAAGATGAAAATTGCACAAAGACCCTATCACTGCAAAGCAAGGATGCTCACTATTAGCACAGCATATCTATGATTTATTAGAGCCTCAATTAGTCTTCATTCCAGAGGAACAAACCCCATACACTGAAATCCAAAAAGGTGACTCAGCAGCCCACACAGACCTTCCTGCTACAGGAACCAAGTTAAAAGGACAGGGCAAGCTCTTCAGCAGGGGGAGGAGCCCAAAGCACACCCTATTGCCATAAAGCTGAACATGTTTGCTCSTCTGCAGTCCCACTCACTTGAAGGGCAGCTTCTCGTCRTTGGGYTTGATGCAGCGCACGTARTGTGGGGTGGTGGCGTTCAGGGTCTCCATCAGCAGGTGCAGAGAGTTGCGGAACTGAAAGACAAAACCATTTGTTTTGAGGAGGGATGAAGGTGCTGTAACCCCACAGCCCYAGCTGGCAGGTTGTAAGAGACGGTACGGAAATCTCAATCACCAATGAGGACACAGACTGAACACCCAAAAATCCCAAAAGGGGAAAAAGGACTTTTGCACAAAAAAGTCTGGGCCAGATCGAGGTGGGATGTCTGCCAAGTGCAGGTGCCCAAACGACTGAGAAAACAAGGTGTAGACCATGGTAGACTGCATCATCTTTGGTGCCAAGGTGGAGAGGGCTGCACAGGATGGTTTGTACTGTACACCTGATGAAACAATGGGTCTTATTTCCCCACTTCCTGATCAGCTTCACCTCTCTTTTGCACCTCTTGGCCAGCTGCCCCTCACTTTCGAAAAGACTATAAAGAGACTTTCTGAAAAGACCCCTACAAGATCTCTCCATGGACGAAGACAAATCTATTGGATCCGGACCACGAGGATTTTGTCGTGCCATTGGTAGCTATAAGCCAACTCTCTCTGCCTCTCTCTCTCTCTCTCTCTCTCTCTCTCTCTCTCTCTCCCTCTTCCATCACATAAATTATGTTATTAGCACTGAATAAAAGTGCTTTTGATTTTGATTGAAACCAAAAACTACTTGTCCCTGTTTCTTTTGTACTCTGAAATTCAGCTAATTAACTATCACGACTTCTGCTTGTGTTAGCAGATCGTGACACAGGTGACACAAGCCACCTGTTGGTGTGGCACAGAACCTCCCCATCAACCTCCCRCAGGCAGGGGGAGCTCAGAGAAGACAGGGAGAATTGAGGGCTTCCAGCTCAAAGAGGTTCATGGGTAACAAAGCTCGGGACTCTGGCCAGGGGTCTTTGAAACATCTCCAAGGATGGAGACAGTACAACCTCTCCATGCCCCTGTTGCACCTTTTGACTCCTACACAGGGAAAAATGCTCCTTTTCTGAAGCTGCTGTAATTTATCAGCTCCACAGTATATTGGAACACAGTCCAGTGAATCCCAGAGGTGCCTCTACTCGCCCCAGACCATGTCTCAACTTTTTCCAGTCAGGACTACTGAATCCTGCTCTTCCAGATACGCTGCTAGAAGTCATCCAAAATGCAATAGTCTAACACAGACTGTGGGAAAGTCTCCTTCCATCCCCAGTGGTTTTTTGTTTGCCTCTGCTTCAAACTGAAGCAACAAGATCTTAACTGATTTCTCTGCCATTGACTGAGTCACTGAAATCACACATTACCTGGTGTCCCACTGTTTTTCTGTGCTCCTTGTTGGCAGCTTTGAAGGCTGGCCTGGCAGAGCGGACGCTGATCCTGGGTATGCCCTTTCCCACGGCAGCRGCGGCCCCAGCATCCTTCTCTTCTTGGAATAAATCTGCCACCATCTGATACTGGAATGAAAGGCAACACTTGAGCACCTCCAGCCCTGCTCGCTGAATGAACACCTCCAACCCCCATTGCTCAGGTCATTTCTTACCCATCCTAAACCTGGAAAAGCAAAAAAGGCAAGAAAGTGAAAGAAAAAAAGAGTCGTCTGCATAAACCACATCCGCAGGACCATTGACCATTCTGTGCTGCAGTTCACAAAACCTTGAAATGCATATATTAACTTGAACCAGCYAAAAAAAAATAGTCTGGACTGCCGAAGTCTTGCCAAGGCACAGAAACTGAGCATGAGGTGACTCCTGCTCCCAAGGCTTTGTTTCACGGTGCTCATCCAGCCCTGACCCAGCAAGGATGCTGCCTGCCCAGCACAAACCCCAGGAACAGGATCTCCTGTGAGGACAGGCAGCAGTGCTCCCACCACAGCCCCAGAGGCACCCTTGCTTTTCCAAAAAAATTTAGGAACACCAGCACCTCCTCACTAATTACCCAYCTTTCAGGTGAATGAGCAAGGTGGCAGCAGAACTGCCATCCCACAACCCTGGAAGCACCACTATTKGATGTAGCTCATCAAATCCGTAAGTTTGGGATTTCTGCCAAGCCAGCAGCAACATTTCCACTTCATAAACAGGTGAACAGGTGAGCTAGCAAATGCAGTTAATACCGTTTTTATTATCATTATTTAGGGAGCAGGATATTCAAATTTACATTAGGCTGGGGAACCTGAATATTTAGTAAGCCACCATAAATCTGGTCTGGTTAGAAGGCTGTTAAATTTTCACACCTTGAATATATCTATGCATCTACAGTGGCTACTGCCACAGCTGCATTCACATTCAAAGGGGAAATCCTTAAAAGTGAAAAACCCCTCTGTCAGCRGGTGGGATTTCACGTGTCACCGGCTGAGCAGGGCTCCAGCCCCTTGACACTGCCCAAGCACCCACGATGCCTCCCAGCAGCACGGCCACTGGAGCACCTGAGGGACAGAATCACACTCCCCACATCCACAGCACATCTGTGTCACACCTCCACCCCAAAGCCAGCGGCACAAGGCAGTGGAAGGTGCACAGCGCCCTCGTCCCCACCTTAGGCTCCTCCAAAAGCCCATATTAATGGTTGTACTTCCATTAAGAGCCCAGGAAGGATGCTGGGATTTACCACTTTATGGACACAGACAGCGCTGTGCCGTGAGGGACCGCCTGGCTCTCTGCCACATCCCTGGGCTGAGACAGGAACACTCCCAACAGGAACATTCCCAACAGGAACA
>NW_026623591.1:666047-695792 GCF_030028575.1 Malurus melanocephalus
ACTCCCAACAGGAATACTCCCAACAGGAACACTCCCAACAGGAACACTCCCAGCCCTGTCCTGAGGGCTGTTCTCACAGGTTTTTCGTGCAGCAGCCTCGACACCACCATGGGAAGGAGATGGTTTGCACTACATGAGCAAACTGCTTGCAGGCTCCACAACAGCACCTGCCAAGGATCTGCTTCATCCTCTCAGCTTTCACTGCTGCAGCTCACTTGATTCCTACCAAAACAGAGACTCCCACCTTCTCCACCTGAGCCTGTGTCCCTAAAAAAGACATCCTGACTGTTGTGGCGGATGACACATTGCCAGTTGGGATGTTCTGACTGCCGCAAAATATGGGACATATAGACTGGCACATGTATTGATGAAGACATCCAACATAGGCTCTGTGTTTTACATCCCCTGGATGTAATTTTGGTTTTCAAAATATGTTCTCAACACAGCTGAGAGTACCACTGACCCTTCCATCCACTTGCTATCAGTACCAGCAGAGCTTGCCCCTGAACGAGAAGGATCTGAGCTGAGCTCTCAGCCTGCATAATGCAAACCTGGTGAAACTGGGATCATCTCKAGCAGGAACCACTCCACAGTTATGGAGTGTAAGCAAGAAGGACAGATCCCTCCTCCCCAGCTGGCAGTCAGAACCATTGGTGCATTATTTGTAATTACAGAGAACTGGAATGTAATACCTTCACAGCATGCCCGTATGCTTTCCATCAGCATTCAAATCATTTTCCTTAATTCAAWGAACATCAGCTCTCAACTGTTTTAGCTGACCAGAGCTTACAGAACTAATTAACTGCTTTATAAAGTCTCTTTCACCATCCTGTTGATGACAGTAATTGCATTCTAATTAGAAGGCAGCTCTGCCTTGGTGGGAGTGCTTTGTCAGCGATGCGCTTGCTGAYAGGGAGGTGCTCAGGTCCTTGCTGTGTTAAATTCAGTGTTCCCTCTTGCCCTCTGTTTTGCTTTAGTGGGAATGCAAAGGAGAGTGCAGGGAATGCTGTGTGACAGCATGATCCCGAGGACAGGACAAGTTCTCACAACACAGCCCTCTGCAGCACAAATCTGAGCTTCAGTTACATTTGCACATTTGAGCAGCAGACTCAGCACTGCCACTGCTGCTCCTACTGGTTTGGAGAGACCAGGTTGCTTTTTACAACGAAACAAAATTGGTTTTAATCGTTCATAGCCCTGGAGGGCACATGGCAAGGGAAAGGCAAAAAAATCAGGGTAACCATCTGCTGGYAAAAAGGGGTTAGGGGCAGAAAGAGCAGATCATCAGGTGTTGAAGGTTGCAGGAGGAAGGTGAGGATGCTCTTGCTGCTTTTCTTTCCAGAGCAGCACTGGATCAGCACAGGCTGATAAAAGCCATTGCTCCCATGACATCAATGGAATGGTTTAAAGGCAGAAATTCATCAAACTATCTCCCAAACATTCTCAGACCCAAGTGCATTTTGAGAGGGTTTTTTGATGGGACAAAGAAGCTGTGGCTGCTCCTGGATCCTTGGAAGTGTCCAGGGAACARTCTGAAGTGTCCAAGGCCAGTCTGAACAGGGCTGGGTGCAGCCTGGGACAGTGGAAGGTGTCCCTGCCCATGGCATGAGGAGGAAATGGATGAGCTGTAAGGTCCCTTCCAACCCAAACCATTCTGGGATTCTGTGATCTGAAATGCAGATGTTGGTGTCAGGAGCGAGCCACCGCTATGGAGTCACAAGGTCCTAACACCTGACCCCAAGGTTCATTAGTTTAGTTTACAGGACAGGTAAACTCAAATTTTWGGTCCCAAAACACACACATTATTTTTTTATGTTTCTTTAGGTCAAACAAACCAGTTGCAAAGAGCAGGGTTTGTTGAGATTTTTGGCTATTAAACGRAAGTCCAGTCTGCTCTGATATGGTATTGCGATCCCTATATGTGACTAGAGTGCCTTTATTTTATATCTCTGTTTTTAGGGAATGATTTTGAGTGTACCCAGCACCCTAAAATACACTACTCCAGTGAGTTAGATCTCTCCTCCACACCAACAGGAAGAAGTCAAACAGAAATCCTTATCAGACACTGCCAGTTCTGCAGCACTGAYGCCAACAGCAAGTTCAGCACTGGCTAAATAATTAATCATACAGCATCAATTATTCCTGGAGGTTACCTGGCATTTCTAATGAGCTCTAATCACRCCCAGTTTTTACCCTAGGAAGCTTCCTGAACATGCAGAGCTCTTGATTTGGGCATTATTAAAGCCCAGCTTCACGGTTATTAGTTTCATAACTACTCCCATGGATGAGAAAATTGCTCACCTTGCCATCTTCACATGAATTCCTTGCTGTGAAACAGGCCAAGCCACTGACAAGAGTTAAAAAATTTCCCATTCTCATCTCTTCTAACTTTGTCAGGAACTCCAAACTCCTGCTTAAAATACTCCTAAAAATAATGCTTCCTCCATCTGCCCTCATCCCACTCCTTATTTAGGATGGMATTTAGAAGGTCACAGCCAGCAGCAAACCCAAGGGAGGGTGTCAAAAAAAGGACTCGGAATACAAGATGCATTTGCTTGCAATATGCAGGCAGGGTTCAAAACCTGTAATTCAAAAAAAAAAAAACCTCAAACCCAACTTAACATACTGGCTTATGCTGTGGGAAGTTTTGAAATGGTTTGGAGGAAAGAAGATGTACGCCTTCCTTTAAACCACACACCAGGTTTGGAGGAACTGTGGTGCCCCAGAGTCACACAGCCTGGATTTGGGCTGCTAGATGGTGAATTGGGACTCTGCAGGGATGGATTTTCACACTAACTCCTTAATAAAAGCTGTCCCTGGAAGAGATGAGGTTGTTCAAAGTTTCAGCTCATTAACAATGAAAGGCTCAAGGCTGCAGGGAAGAACTTTTGGTCTGGTTTCTAAAACAACGAGGATTYGTAAYTCCTTAGCTGTCTGTGCCAYTGACACTTTTAACCTGACCTACCCRAATGTTCACAGAGAACAAGACTATGGTACTGGAAGTCAGCATAAAATCTGCTCAATTTATACATAAAACTGTAAAATCTCGCACTTGGAGCCCACTGCTAAATGCTCATTTACTGCAGGCATGACCCATTCCAAAACCTTCARAGCCCCACARYYSTTCCCACATCCCACCACATCCACAGYCCACAAGAGATTTTAAACACCATGAGCAAAAAAAGTGCTTTACAAGGAGACCTGGCATTCAAGGCCAATCAATCCTGCTGGCACTTGGGGCAATGAGATGTTGACAAGTTGTTTGTACAACACTMAGGAGAGGGAAGGTACACGGCACAAAATCTTTTAAGACACATGTGACATAAGAGTGATCATTAATACCTGTTAATTTGTTAAAATGACACATTGGCAGCGGTGTGAAACAGCTCCACAGCAGATGGAGTGTCTCAGAGTTCGTGTTACATTTCCAGCATTCTTTATTAACTCTAGCTTTTGCACAGTAATTATTAAAGTAATTAGGAATCACAGGGACAAGTGTGATGGATTACAGCTGAGGGGAACAGCTATTTTCACACAGAAAGGTGATAGGACCAGCAAGGCTACCGACAATACACAAACTGCACTGGTCACAGCAGCTTTTAACCCCACATCCTCTTGTTTTTGACCAGMCTGGTCTAGTGGAAGGTGTCCCATGGCAARGGGCTGGACTGGGAGATGATCCCTARATTCTCTTCCAACCMAAATCMTCCTGWGATTCTGTGGGTGATKGTGATTGGGTGATGGGTGGGGAGTTCCAAGCAAGAGTTAAGTGATGTTTACAAYGCCCAATAACAAGCTGCTCCTAATTTTGGCCTTTGATGACCAAAAAACGAAGAGAATCAGCATTTTTATGAACCATCTTGACAGGACACCAACACCAGGGTGAAGGAACGCCGACAACCACACACACATCCATACGTGGGTGCAACTGTAACCCCGAGAACACCCTTTTCCCCCGTTTTCCCTGCTCCACACCCCACTGATTTGGCTCTTTGGCTGCTGCCAGTGGCTGCAGGCAGCTGCAGCTCACACCCTTGTTGTGGTTGGGCACAGAATGCACTGTCCAGCCCCAGCCTGGCCACTGCCCAGGCTCATGCCTTTACCTTGCTGGCTTTCAGGATGTTGATCTGCTCCTCATACACCGTGTCCCTGTTCTTCTCCAGAAAACCCTCGCTCTGGTATTCCACCTGCCAGGAGAAAAAAAAAGAAATTCAGAGGGTCAAGACCAAACACACAGGGTCAAGGTGCTCCCACCTGCTGTCAGCAGCTCACTGGAAAAACCTGAGAGGGGAAAGGAACAACTGGAATTTAAAGGTCCCTTTTTATCAAAAGATGTGAGTCTGAGTGAAAGCAAAACCCTTACTGCAAACACAGATTATTTCTCAGTCGTTAAATTGTCCTGTATGGAAGCCAGGGGTAAAAAATGCAAGGATCATCAGGAACTCTACACACTCCCTTGTTCACTTCTCAACTCCTTGTAAGTTAATCAATAAACCTCAAAATATGCCCTGGCTAAGCCTCTTGTAGGTCTCCTGGGTTTTAGAAACTGCAGAGGGTTGGAATGTAAAGGAAGTTAAAAAAAAAATTAAAAATAAATTAGTGAGAACAGAAGGATTTTTTTTTTTACATTTGAAGTTGGCTAAAAAAAGTGACCACCAAACTAAAAAAAAAGAGAAAAAAAGAAAAAAGAAAACTTGTTAACAAGTATTGTTTATGAAGGATCCATGTGCAAAACCACCTGCCTAAGAAAAGGTGAGTAGCATCCTTTGCCATGGAGAGTGCCTCTGGCACCCARGGTAAACCTGGTCAGGAGAAGCACCTGTATGGCATCCAGCCACAACCTGGATGTYGTCTGGCTCCTCAGACACATCCCTGGCTTGGTCCTCTTATTTTTTTTTCTAAAAAAGTGTGTTTTGGGTCACTGCAAGTTTTTGAGATTCCTATTTGCTGTGAGTGACACCTGTCACACCACAGTTTTGAGGGACTTGGAACCCATGGGCAAGACCCCAGAGCACTGGGTTTTGGTTTAGATTAGTGCCACAGTTGGTGTCTTCTCCCTGAGAAAGGCAGGGTCTGCCCAGGATCACCTCTCACCCCCTCCCTACACTGTGCTGACACTCACAGCTCCTGCTCTTCAAACACAACTCCCTTTTCCAACACATTTCTGCCAAGCTGCCCTTACGGAAATCCATTTCACCGCAGCTTGGGGCAAAAGGATTTTTCTTTCCCCAGGAAGCCATGACAATTCACAGCTCAGAGCCTCAAGTTGGGAGGCTGAAGCCATTGGGATGATCTAGATTTGAGCACCAAACCAATATCAACAAGCCACAATCACCAAACCATGATCACCAAACCGCGATCACGAAACCTTGATCACCAAACCATGATCACTAAACCTCCATCATCAAACCGTAATCACTAAACCTCTATCACCAAACCGCGATCACCAAACTGAGATCACCAAACCGCGATCACCAAACCATTATCACCAAACCGCGATCACTAAACCACAATCACCAAACCATTATCACCAAACCACGATCACCAAACTGCGATCACTAAACCTCGATCACTAACCGCGATCACTAAACCTCGATCACCAAACCATGGTCACTAAACCACGATCACCAAAATGTGATCGCCAAACCATGACCACCAAACTGCGATTACTAAACCTCAATCGCCAAACAGCAATCACCAAACCGTGATGGCCAAACCATGATCACCAAGCCACATTCACCAAACCGCGACGGCCAAACCATGATCACCAAACCGCCATCGCCAAACCACAATGGGCAAACCATGATCACCAAACCACAATCCGTAAACCTCAGTCACCAAATCGTGATCACCAAACCACGATCATTAAACCTCAATCGCCAAACTGCGATCACCCAACCATGATGGCCAAACCATGATCACCAAACTGTGATCACTCACCAAACCGTAATCACCAAACTGCAATGGCCAAACCATGATCACCAAACTGATCACCAAACCTTAACTGCCAAACTGCGATCACCAAACTGCAATTGTCAAACCATGATTGCCAAACCACAATGGCCAAATTGCAATGGCCAAAACACGATCGCCAAACCATGATCACCAAACTGCGATCACTCACCAAACCACGATGGCCAAAACACGGTCACCAAACCACAATCGCCAAACAGCGATCACCAAACCGCGATCACTCGCCAAACCGCAATCAATCACCAAATCGCGATTGCTCACCAAACTGCATTCACCAACCCATGATCACCAAACCAAGATCATCAAACCTCAATCGCCAAACTGCAACCACCCAACCACGATGGCCAAACCATGATCACCAAACTATGATCACTCGCCAAACCATGATCATCAAACCACGATCACCAAACCATGATCACTAAACCACGATCCCTTACCAAACCGCGACTGCCAAGCCAAGATCATCAAACCATGATCTCCACCTGCCAGGCACCGCCATCACCAAGGAGCACTCAGGAGCTATGAACCGATTTTCCCTCCAGAGGTTTCTGTCCCAGCTGCGTTTCCCGTTTCCGTACCTTGTCAGCGAAGTGCAGCACAATGAAGGAGGTGTTGGACATGCGAGGTTTCTGGAAGTGCTGGCTGGCGGCGTGGCGGTCRTACAGCTTCTGTGCCCAGTTCTGGTCCGTGCCCTTGGGCACCTGCACGGGGACAAAGGGGATAGTGCCAGGGCCACATTCGGCTTTGTGTTCATGCACACCCATGACAAACACACCAACACTGCATTTCCAGCAGGAAACACCCAAATGTTGGTACTGCTCCACCAGACAGAATGGCTCTTATAGGCAAAAATGGCAAAACAAACCAAACAAATGGACTGAACAAACAAAAAACCCCAAACAAAGATAAAAAAGCAAAAACAAAGCAAAAACCCACACACAAACCCTGAAACAAAAGAAAAACCAACAACACCCCCCCCCAAAAAAAAACCCCAAACAACCTAAAAACAAAAGCCCCAAACACAGCCACCAAAACAAAAACAAAACAAACAAAATTCCCCCAAAAACCCACAATAAACAACAAAAAAACAAAAGCCCCAACAAAACAAATAAACAAAAAACTAAATTTAAAAAATAACTACAAAGGCAGAAACAAACTCAGAACCTAACAAGAGAACCCAAAATGAAACAAAACCCCTAATACACACACACAAAAAAAACTCAAATGGCAACAAAGTAATCACTAACTAAACCAGAAATATTAAGGAAGTATTTTTACACTTAAGATATGTTAATTACTCAGGCACCAACATTATTTCTTTAATGCTATTTTTAGCGACCGAACAGTTTCCAGAAACTGCCACCTGACACCACACACTGGTTTATTAATTTAAAATAATAATGCTAAAACAAKGGTAATTTTAAAATATCTAAAGTGAATAATAAAAAAAACGTAAGTCTCCAGAAATCTCTGCCTCTCAGCAGTTCAGTCTGGGATCACTCAGATCCCAACCCCAAGATGCTTTAACCCCAGTTATACTGCCAGAGTGGGACTTCAGRCCCACACACCCACCCTACTGCAGGCAAATTATTTCCACGTCTCCTTTCCACTTATCCAACCTCCTGTGCCACGGATGTCCTGGATGCCAAACCCTCCTTCTGCCTCCTGCTTACAGCAAAATCAGGGTGCAAAGGCCTCTGTGGACCTGCCTTTGAAATAATTTGGCCATGGTACACCAAGACATCAGATGCTGCTCAAGAAACTGGTTTGGTAGGATGGAGCAGAGAATGGAGAAATCCTAAAAAGTGGCAATGACTTCAAAAATCGTTACAGAAGTCCCTGTGCAGCAAAGGAATGGGCTGCTTCACAGATCAATTACAGCAGTGCTTGAGCTCACCCTTCCTCCCCAGCACCTGCAGTTTTCACCCACTGAACAAAGGTAAAATTAAGTCAATACAGCATAGTAAGTCAAGATGAGGGAATTTTATTTTTCCCATTTAGTTTTATTATTTTCTAAGCACACACAGCTGTATAGYAGCATATAACAACATGCTGCAGCTTCTAATACTGAATCTATCTCTACACTTGATGTAAAGACTCATTTTTTAGGATGTGCTTAGGTGCCTCTCTGCCAACCAGCCAGAACACCTAAACACTTTCCAAAAAACATGTGGGCATTGGAGGAAAGCACCTATGTAGATCTTTTATTCTGTACCTTTCCAGTCCAACATAACAAAACCAAATATTTGAAAACCAAAGGAAATGAGGAGTGAAGTTGTTCCTCTTGAAGGCTGAGAGCCACCACTGACAGCGTTCATGCCCATCCTATGGATCATTGCTGACCACAGAAATGGCTACAACAACCACACACATACCTTTTTAACCAAAAAATGGTTAACTGGACATTTAGGTTAGAATAAACAATGGTTTGRAAGAAAAGTATTTAAATACAATATTTAAACTTAGATTGGATAAAGGCTAAAAATCACAGAATAACTGTGCAGCAGCAGGGAGAGCTCTGGATCATCCATCAGGATTTTACACAGACCTTTACATGAAAAACGACAGAGGAAACAGRGACAGAGAACAGTAAGAAGGAAAACACGAGACAGGTGAGAAATATTTATTTATGCTGTTCTGAAACAGCCTTTGATTTCATGACAGCAAATCAAAACACACCAGAAGGGTTCTAGAGATGGGGATAAAGCATCTCCTGCCAATCCCTGTAATGAGGGTGAATTAAAGGCAGCAGCCACTCATGCAAGCCATGCTATCCCACATTTATCTATATTTTACAGTTTTTAAGTGCAGCCAATTATGGATACGCACAGAAATAACACAGACTATATATAAATATTGAAAGGCACTTCGCTATGCAATTATACTCATATTTTATTTATGCAAGGTAAGACTCACGTGTTTAAACTACTGAGTTATATAAATGCAGATGTGTTTCTTTTCACGGGTTATATTTAATATTTACATGCAAAAACATCTTTTCTGGAGATATCACTGGGTGCCTCCTGCTCAGGACTAACCCACAGGTGCAGGGCAGGAACACTGCAGCCACCCTGAACCAGATWTATCCTGCACCAGCTCTGTTCCAGGCCATCCATTTTGCTGAAAAACCTGCTTATCTCAGAGCTGAACTTTAAAGGCATCGCTCCTGCCTCCCAGAAAGAGGGCTCTCCATACCCTGCTCACCATCCTGCAGCCTGGCTATTTTTAGCTGCYTGAGAAGCACCTGATAGGGACCAAGTTCCAGAGATAAAAACTAACAAGGCCATTATCTGCACTATTATAACAGCTTTTGGTATTAGTTTGGCAGTTTGAGGCACTTAGAGCGACTGAGGAAGTTATTTAGAGGCTATCTCATCTTTTTTTTTTTTAGGGGAAGAGGAAAAGCGACTGTCTTGCACATTTTGTGTGGAACCCTTAAGCAGGACAAAGCTGATCCCAGGAATTTCACAAGGTTGTGGTCTGTGCTCATCCATCCCCACCATGGGCAGGGTCCCCTCCCCTCTCCATGCACTGTCCCCTGAGCTGCCAGCAGCTGCTGCACCGAAATCACACCCACAGCTGTGNCCCCACCATGGGCAGGGTCCCCTCCCCTCTCCATGCACTGTCCCCTGAGCTGCCAGCAGCTGCTGCACCGAAATCACACCCACAGCTGTGGCCAGAGCCAACCCCACAGCATCAATCTGAGCATTCTGCATCCCACAATTGAAAAGCCACCGAAATCACACCCACAGCTGCGGCCAGGACCAGCCCCACAGCATCAGTCTGAGCATTCTGCATCCCACGATCAAGAACCCACCAAAATCACACCCACAGCTGCAGCCAGGACCAGCCCCACAGCATCAATCTGAGCATTCTGCATCCCACAATTGAAAAGCCACCGAAATCACACCCACAGCTGCGGCCAAGGCCAGGACCAGCCCCACAGCATCAATCTGAGAATTCTGCATCTGAGGATTGAAAACCCACCAAAATCACACCCACAGCTGCGGCCAGGGCCAGCCCCACAGCATCAATCTGAGCATTCTGCATCCCAGGATTGAAAACTCATCAAAATCACATCCACAGCTGCGGCCAGGGTCAGCCTCATACCATCAATCTGCCCATTCTACATCCCAGGATGGAGAACCCACCAAGAACCCACCAAAATCACACCCACAGCTGCAGCCAGGACCAGCCCCACAGCATCAATGTGAGCATTCTGCATCCCAGGATCGAGAACCCACCAGCCAGATGAGGAGATGCTTGGAACTGCCTGGGCTGAAGGCTGAGAGTCCCTCCTCCCCAACCTCCATCAGAAGGAGAATCAAATGGATAAAAGAAACTAAGGTCAATGGCTTAAGGTGAAGGAGGGTAGATTTAGATCAGATATTAGGAATAAATTCCTCCATGTGAGGATGGCACAGATTTCCCAGAGCAGCTGTGGCTGTCCCTGGATCCCTGGCAGTGTCCAAGGCCAGGCTGGACAGGTCTTAAAGCACCCTGGACAGTAGAAGGTGTCGCTGTCCAGGGCAGGGGGTGGAATGAGATGATCTTTAAGATCTCTTCCCACCGAAACCACTCAGAGAATCTGTGACTCAAACCTAATGATCTAAAAGTCAACCCTCTGAAAGCACAGTAGGAACTACCCACATTTAATTTCTTTTCTCCTTAACGCTCCCATATGAGTTAAAGCCTGCCAAGAGCCTGGGTTGGTTCTGCACTCCAGAGACACGTTCCCCTGCAAGTGATGTGCCTGAGTTTAAAGTCATCAGAGCTGACAGTGTGACGTAGGAGAGGCTGCTGTGCCCGCAGACCGGGCGGCCCTCCCGAGAGGAAAGCCCAGGGCTCCAACCCCTGTGTGCCTGCTCGTGGAGCAGAAATCCCCCYGGACACGAAGCCCATGTGCTGATTCCTGACATCCAAAAACCTAACGAGTCCAGACAAGGAAAACACATTTGCTCAGATCCCCTCGTTGGCAGCGACGCRCGGAGACAAGCGGGATGGAAAAGCAGGCGGCCAGAAGCAGAGCACAGCGTTCCTTGACACAAGGGCACGGCAAAGGTTAAAGAGCATCTTCTGAGCAGTGCTAGAAAATGCATTTGGCACATTAGCTGCATAACACGGTGGCAATATGCCACGGAACACAGAATGGAGCCACAAAAGAGGTCAAGAATATGAGGGAGTTTGTGGGTCTGGGGASACACATCCCCCTTTGGCAGCCTCGGGGTCAGGCTGCTCCACAGCACAAAGATCCCTAATGAGTCTTGGACAGTGATGATGAGATTGACACATGAACCRTCCCAATCAGCCTGCTCTTGGCTGAGCCCTTCTGGATGCACTTAACAAAAATGGACACTTCTTCTTTCATTATTTTTTTTCATTCCCATTCCCATGCCAACAGCACAGGCAAAGGCAAGGAAACAGGGAGGTAGCAGGAGACTTTATGGAAAAACCTGGCATCCACAGCAACCTCTGACTGTATCTCCAAACAGAACCACAGAGTCACACAATATCCTGAGCTGGAAGGGACCCACGAGGACCAACAGTGTCCAGCTCCTGGCCTGGCACAGGACAGCCCCAGAAGTCCTACCCTGTGCCTGAGAGCATTGCCCAAGGCACTTGGGAAGTGTCTGGAAGACAGGCAGCACTCCCACATGGCAGGTAGTTTCAGCCTGAAAAGCAGGACAGCTCCTCTGGTTTTGAGAGAGGCTCGGCTGCATTTCTGAGAGTTTTCTGTTTCCTCCAAGGGTAACTTCAGCCTCTCAAAAAACCAACCCCGGCAGGCTGCTCCTCTTGAGAGAGTGAAAGCSASTCCRAAGTTTCCTCAAAAACTCAAAGTCTTCCAAAGTGTGAAAGCGACTCCAAAGTTTCCTCAAAAACTCAAAGTCTTCCAAAGYGTGCTCYCTGCTCCACCRAAGTAATTCCCTCCACACATGCAACCATATCCCAAATCCATTCTAGACATCCAAGCAATCTTCCCACCAAAATCACACCCACAGCTGCGGCTCTGGATTTAGAGAAGACAGCCTCCAACCTTCATTTCTTCTGACACACTCTACTCTTTTCCCTGATTATTTCCCCCTTGGCCCCACGGTGAATGCAGCCCACCAGAGGGGAGGTTCTCCTGCACATTTCTCCTGCCCATTCCCACCCCTTTGGGCTCATCAGTTTGTGCCACAGCACATCAATCTCCCACCACCCTCCCTGCTTTTCTGAGCATGGGACATGAACTCTCACTGTACCTCTGAGGTACAAGAGCTCCTAAAAGCAGCAGATCCAGGCAGGTGAAACTCCAGCRCAGGAAACAGGGAAAAGGCTCCTCAAGGACTCCATGGGGTCCCTTAGAAGAGGAAAAGGTCACAGCCTGGAGAGATTTAAAGGGCTTAGAGATTTAAAAAACTCCCAGGCAGACCAAGGATGTAACTGGAGGTAGGACCAAATGAGTTCCTCTTCAAGAAGCTGCCTCCAACCTCAATAATTCTGCAACATCTTCCAACTCGTAAGATTTCAAAGCTGTTTAAAACACCCCAAACATAAACATCTCCTTTCCGGAGATGGATTTTTCACAAAGACATGGAATGACGGGACACAGGGAATGGCTTGGCAGTGCCAGAGGGCAGGGATGGATGGGATATTGGGAAGGAATTGCTGKCTGGGAGGGTGGGGAGGCCCTGGCACAGGGTGCCCAGAGCAGCTGTGGCTGCCCCTGGATCCCTGGCAGTGTCCAAGGCCAGGCTGGACATTGGGGCTGGGAGCASCCTGGGACAGTGGGAGGTGTCCCTGCCATAGCAGGGGTGGGACAAGATGATCTTTAAGGTCCTTTCCAGACCAAACCATTCTGGGATTCTGTGATTCTATATCCTAAAGTCTGTTTTGAGAACTCAGGGCTTTCTCATTAGCTTGCATGAGACAGGTTTAGYCCTTAACACTCCAATCCCCATTCAAGAGCCCTCTCTTCCACTGCCAATTCCTGTGTCAATTTTCCCCTAAAAGGCAAGAAGACTCTCCTATGACCTCCACTTCCCAAGCTGCTTCAGCATGTACCCAGCCACCTCCTCCCCAACCACACATTAAAGACTGAAACAAACCCCACACTGTGAAGCAAGAACATTAATGACAAACCCTCTGCATTTGCACTAATGCGTCATTATGTACCAAATATTCTTCTGATGCTGTTTCACGTCCCAGAGTGGTTTTATCCACTGCTGTAGGTTCCAATGAGTGGCATGTAATTACCCTATTGTGGTCCCACCCCAGGAGTTGAAACACTGCCGGGGGGGTGAAAGTTTTCATCCACAAACTGGTGCTTTCAGCTGACAGGTTTTTGCTGAAATTTTCATAAATCTGRAGAACACTTGCAGGTTGCTATAAAAGAGGCGATTACAGGGCCGGTAATAAGGGCCTGTGACTAATGACAGCATCCCCCACTGACAGGTAAACACCCAGATAATTGGCATTTGATGAGAACGGGGACCGAACAGATCTTGTGTTTCTTTTTCTTCTTTTTTTTTTTTTGTCAAAAATGATGAAAATGTAGTACCAGGCAGATGTACTGCTGGTGCATGGGAGCTGCAATGTCACCACCAGCAATGCCACCAGCAGCTGCCAGAGACAGGTGCTCCAGAGAGGAGCCACAGGTGCTACTCCCGCATCAGGGAAACTTCCCTTGTGGTCCTCACTGCATCCAGGAGACAGTTTGAGCCTGGAAAATGTAAAGAGCTTCACAGAGCAGAGATCAGATGAAATGGTGCTGAATGTCGAGCCAATAATCTGACCTCCTTTGAGCCAGCACTGGCTGAGGCACTATTTTTAAGGACATCAAATTAAGGATAATTTGCTTTCATTTTTAAGATTTCCTGAGTGCAGATTTGACAAGGGCAGTGCCCCTCCTCCAGCTCCCCACAAAGAGGTAGCAGAGTGTCTGTGGCCAGACCAGGGCTGAGCTGGTGGGGTRTGAAGGCACCGTGCTGGGAGGGCAGCCCTGGCACCTGGAGGACACCAAACACTTCACAGGTCACCCAGACAGAGACAGGTCTGACATCCTTGTCCAGGGAAATTGTCTAAACAATGGATCCAAACCCTCTGCCTCTGAGTATTAAGGTTCGTGGGCTGCCAGACCTGCCCTGTACGTGCAGATCCATCGGGCACAACGAGAATTCCTTTGTCCTTCTCATCACCTCGGCTGTCCTGGTGAGGGYCCCTACCCTACTTCAGCTCTCCCAGCACTTTGCCTCCCTCCTTGCTGCCCTTGTTCACAAACAGCCAAAGCCCTCCCAGAGTCAGAAGGACATTTCAGAAGAACAAATCTAAGCCTCAGTGGAAACCCCTCCTGAGGACAGCAACACCAGGCTAAGGCCCCTCAAGGCACCCCCCATTCCCTTCCAACAGGATGTCTCCAGCATCGAAGATCTTCAAAACAGACATCCCAACCTCGCAAGGAAACCTGCCACCTGACACTTCTTGTTCCCAGGTACCTGTGACAATTCATGRCTGAACAATGTGTGAACACAGAGTCCAACCTTTCTCACGTGTTGTCACTAAGGTTTGTGACTGTGGCCTTCCTTCTCAGTTTTCAAACAGGATTTCATTTCAGCCAATATGAGAGAGAGGGGGCAAAACTGAACAAACTTCTCTCCAGCATTACAAGTCTCTGAAGTCTGCACACTAAACGCAGTGAGCTTTACCTTAAAGAGCTGTTCCAAGAGGACTCGGGTTTCCYGAGGCAAAACAGGTTTGAGAGGATCTCCGCTCCTGGGCAATGCCAAAAACATCAATCCACRGCTATTCCCAAGCACAGCCAGGCCAGAGACACGAGCCAGGCTCCACACGGTGAGGGTGTGGAGCAAACCCTGCCAAGGAGGCTCCCAAGTGCTCTAAACCACAGCAAACACCCACTCAAGCCTTCTCTTGCCACAAGCACATTCAATACACATGAAAGGAGATGTTTAAACACTTGCAAGACTCCACAGGTTAAAGGCCATTCCTGGATCTTTTATAAAAATAAAAACACCGTTAGGAAGACGGGAGGTGCTCTTTACCTTGCACTCTTCATCCAGCAGGTCCAGGATGCCAAGCTTGGCCTCGATGAGATCTATGCAGGGCTGGTTGTCGTAGAAGTCAATGAGAGTCCAGGGGATTCCCTCCTTCATGTACTCCTCCTGCTCCAGCTTGAACACGTGCTGCAAATGGGAGAAAGCAGAGCCCCTGAGCACAGCCCCGGCCAGCAGAGCACAGCCCCACACCCTGCCCTGGCTGGGATCAGCATTCCAGAGCTTTGGGTGCCCCATGTGCAGCCTGCACAGGCTCTGCCATTCGCACAGCCCAGCTCCTGGCAAGGAAAATAAAATGGTTACACCAGGAAAATAAGGATTTAGATGATTTACACCTCAAAATGACTGAAGCTGTCGCTGCGGCAGGGAGGAAGCCACACAGTGATGTGGCAATGACACACATATCTCTGGGGCTGACAAAAATCCTCCTCTGCTTTATTGCTCTGCTGATTAAAGCAGTGACCTGCAGCAGGTTCACAAGCTGGRAGCCCAGCCAGGGCTGAGAGCCCGTGTCCCCATCTGCAAGCAGAGCTTCACAAAGAGACCCCATCATCCTGGAAGGGATATCAGCACCAGCATCTCACTGACTCAGGAACACTTCCAAATCCTTACTTTAAAAAACTTACAATAAAAAAAAAATCTTTGCATGGCTTACGCATCTCAGACCTCTGCCCAAGCAGATAAATTGTCTCTGGCTATTTCTGAGATACTCTAAAGCATATTAAAAAATGATTTTTCAAATGCACTTTTTTTCCCTTCAAAGATAGCTTTTTTAAATCTCTTCAAACATGTCATCTTGGAGTTTGAATTTATAAGCTTCAGAAGCGATAGTTAGACATACCAAGTAAGATATGAATAGTGCAAATACAATCCATAATTTACTTTTCATTTTTAGCAGCAGTGATCTATCTGATGCATTAGATAGACTGCAAACGTTCATGTCCATGCATATGATATGGTTTCAAAGGGYCAAACTAATCTGCAGTACTTAGCTGCTCAAACTTAACAAGTTTTCCCCTGTACCCTGAAATTAATCATAACTTTTTTTCCCTACTTACAACGAAAGCAGAAGACAACCTGTTACTGGTTTTATTTCCAGTGCAGGTAAATGCCTGTTTCTAATAAAATAGGAAAATTTCTGGTTTTTGTGAGGCAYGCCCAAGTGAAAAGTGGGGATTGTGTCCCGTCCTGTCATTTAATAAAGAGTTTTCATCTCACAGCTTAAGCCATGCTTAAAGGTTTCCACACCCATCATTTATTTTAATTTACACTGGAAATCAACAGGACACCATCCAGGTTTTSTTTAAGGACTGAAAGAGCACAAAGAAAAAGGCAAATTACATAGTTGTTCAGAGGAATCTGGAGCCTTTACACAGACCATGTGCAAGTCCACTTCCAGGATCAAGCTTGTGCATCAACTAAGAAACATTTTTCAGCTTAATGGGAATGTCTAGAGCAGTTGCAGTGACATGTCTGGGAGAAAGGTATCCCAAGGAGGCATCTTCAGGTAAACGCCATTAAGCAGAAGCCAGACACATAACCCGCCTTGTTACATTTTCTGCTCAGTTTTATGGAACATTTCCAAGCTGACCTTACCGAGTTGAACTGCTGCTGGAGCTTTTCGTTGGCATAGTTGATACAAAACTGTTCAAAGCTATTCACTTCAAAAGTTTCAAACCTGCAAAGCAATGAATAAATCAGCATTAAGCGTTGCTTTGTCTCAAAACATTCCTTTTTKKTTTTTTYTGTCCCCTGCAAYAGTGTCATCTGTGTGACGGGGAACACCAGTTATTTAACCATTCTTTCCATCCCTCCTATCCCAGATCCACACTTTTTTTCCTCAAAACATCTCTCTTTTCATGGCACAACTCGAGGGACTCAAGAGATCCCTCCTGCTACACACGAATGAGACATTTGGCACGACTGCAGCTTCCTGCCCATCAGTGCTGCCTSAGACAAGGAATGTAACCGCCTCTCMYGGGGAAAAATATTATGAAATATTAAGTCCAAATACATTCACCGCAAAGGTGATGAGGAAACACTAGCTGCCGTCTTAAAAGACCCAACATGCTATTTTAAAAGGAATTTAATAGAGCAGAAAAGGAAGGCATTAAATTTGTAATTATAGCTTCTGTACTGCATCCCTGTCAGCACAAAAATTAGACACACGTGAGTAGGCAACTTCTGGAAGGCAGAAGGGGAGGAATGGTGATTTCAGCTCCAACTCCACATTCCTTAGAGGAGCCCTAGAGGGACCTTGGTGCTGGACTCAGTGATCCACTAAGACTGTCACAACTCTCTGCCCCAAAACATTATCCTACCCTTCCACACATCATCTCCAAACCAAGCCCAAAATTGGCTTCCTGGYCTCTGTTAGAAAGGAAAAAAAACAGTTTTTGTAACACAAACTACAGGTAAGGAGCAGAGAGCCAAGCAGAGCCCCTGAGGCTAAATCATGCAACATCCAGGGACAGGCACAAGGAACCAGCTTTGCTCTTAAAAACCCAAACAGGGCATTTTGAGCTACCACTGGGAACGATGTGTTTTGTATTTCTATTTTTAAGGTTTAGTTGTACAGGGGAAGGGGAAAAAAAAAGCCTTTGATGCATGAGTGTAAGGATTAAACCACGGGGAGAAGTGGGACGGCTTCCTGTGTTCAATGAGTAAGCTGCTGTAATGATAAATACGTGACTAAATAATTGCTGGGGTAATAGGCACTGCAGGAGCTGGCAGAGCAGTCCTCAAACACTGAACAAATGAAGCCATTTATTTCCAACCTCTCTTCCTCGAAGTAATCAATACTTGTGCCACTTTCTGAGGCCCACCCTGCTGTTACCCAGGAGACGCAGTTATTCCCCATGTCCTCACAGGTGACAATGCCGTCACCACACATAATTATGAGAAACACAACACCAAATGGCAAAAGGAARAGGGGAGTGGGAGAAATGAGCTGGTTTTGTGCTTTTATCACCCCCACAGTCCTTGAGRAAACTTGGGACTGCTTTCCTCCTGCCTGCCCTGGGGCTGGCACCGGCACCTGTGCCAAGCAGAGGATGTTTAACCCMCTCCCTTCCCAGAAAAGGGGATTTACAGCCTTTGATGCAACAGAATCTGGTGTCTGGAACAGCAAACGTTGACATCAAGCACTTGGCCTGGCCCTCGGTGGTGAATGTGWMCTTGAAGAGCTCCCTCTTGGYTGCACAGCYGAGCGGATCAGTGCCTCCCRTTCTCACAACTCAGGGGATGTGACWTCCCCAGGGCTCTTTGGAARCACAGCTTTGGCAGGACCTTCATCACAGCACCAGGGCAAGAATTGAATTGATTAAAACACGTGGAGCTGGGTGGAAAAACTCGATGAGGATGGGGGTACATGGGGAAAAGTAATGGGAGTAAAAACTTCTTCTGCCCTTTAGAGCCCCCAGATGTGATTTATGAACCCTCCCAGCAAGTGGCAGCCAGGGGCAGAGCTGCTGGGCAGCACCAGCTCCAAGAGAGGTCTCACAAAGTGGCTAATTAAGTGCCTCTACCAGCACCATTTGCTAATTGACAAAGCAGATTAGCTGCCAGCCCTACCTGCTCTGGGTGGCTGCACTGAGGCACATCCTGGTGGGGAAGGCAACACAGTGCCTGATGTTTCTATTCATTTAGTGAGTAGTATCTTGATGAATAAATGAGCAAATTCACTGCTCCAGCCCATCTCTGTGGCTCTCTGGAAGGCACATCCAGCTTGGGACAGCTCTTGTGAGCAGATTTTTGAGTGGCCAACACCATATTTTCGTTTTTCTGCTGCTTCCCATTCTGCTGTGTATTCTGCTCGTATCTCCTAAGTCCTCTGCAGCACCGAGGTTTGTATTAAAATATTTAACGCTCATGAATAAGTCCAGCATACACCATGGGTGTTCACACTTCCCTTCACGAGGCAAAGAGGGGGAAAAGGCCATCCCCACCAAGGCCAGGAGAGCCACGTGAACCCACCCTTCTGACAGCCTGCAGTGCTGCTGCTACAGCAAATAACCCCAYCTCACTGAACGCAGAAAGGCTCTCAGTGCTGCACCTCAGCGCTAACACAGAATCAAGGATGCAAAGCCAAGCATTAGGAAGTCAGAAAAAAACCCTACAGGTCCCACATCCTCTGATTGGATCGCATCCCTAGAAATCCCACCCTGGGGATAGTGCTCCTGCAGGAACACTGGGACACAGAAGCTCCCAGGATGTCAGGGGCAMGCTGTGCAGCTGTGCCCTCCCTGCCTTTCCAACTCTGGGCTGCAGGACCCTGCCTTTCCAGCTCAAAACCTGCCCAAAGGAAAGGAAAAACCACCATCTATTTGGGGGAAAGAAATTCTAATAGTTAACAAAATGCATTAAAACCTTCCAAAACCCCATGAGTTAGGTGTACCAAACCACATTAAAGGGCAGCAGAGTCAGGTTATCATCACCCAAATTCACTCCATTGTTAATTGCTCAGCATTTAGACAGCAATACCCATTCATGAAAGGGATTTATGGTCTCCTTAGGACACCAGACTCTCACAAGCATTTCAGCCAAGAGCATGGACACCCTCCCCTGCAAATCTGCCTCTTCACCAGGAGCTGCAGGTCCTTTGGAAAAGCCCTGCTGGTGCCACCAGGGCTGTGACAGCATCTGCTGACCCACGCGCTGGACGTGACGCCCGGACCTGCAGCCGAAGGAGCTTTTTCTTCCACACTAACAGATTTTCAAGCCCTGATTAATCTTTCATGAGCCTTAYCCTCAAGTCTCCTTTCATTCAGATTTCTGAAAGTCTGATCCCCTAACTCAGGCATCCAATTTTCTGTATTCATCCACCATCACCCACTGGGCTCCACATCAAAGCTTTATTTGTCACAATCTAGCCTGCAGAAAAACTTCYATTTGTAGGGACAGTGATGGGAAACAGCATATTTATCTCAGACAGTCTTTGTGCCTTATTTAAGATATTCCAGATCCTGTACTATCTACCCAAAAGAGCCAGAAACATGCAAACAAATGAGAGCAAACTCCTCACCCAAGCTATCCCACTGAAACCCCAAATCAAGCAGAACCCTATTGCTGTCATACTTGACAGCAGTTTTTCTGCAAACCTTGCCACATGGCAGCAATTACTGATGGAGATGGGCACACAGTGGRGCTGTTCTGATGCTCCAGCACTTCCTGGCATCCTTTCTGGGACTGTGGCTGTCCAGCAGATGCCAAAACCAACACCCCAAACACCAGCAGCTGCAGAAACCTCATGGGAGGATTTACAGACGAGATCCAGTTCCAGCACTGCACAGGTGATACAGCCATAAAAACAGTCTGCTTTTTTTGTTCTGATCCACAACTGCTTCGGCAGGATCTCATTCTGAACTTGAGGATGCCCTGGAGCTGACAGACCTTCAGAGGAGTCTGCCACGACACGGGATTTGGGAGTGAGCAAGAACAGTGACTGCACTGGTGTGGGGCTGGCTCCTGCAGCAGCTGCAACTCGTGCATTCCACCTTTCCCTCTGGAACAGCAGCAACCACGCACCTTGACACATTTAGGAGTACAGGAGGCAACAGCTGTCCCCCCAAGAACCACAGAGCCCCAGAATGGTCTGGGCTGGAAGGGACCTTTAAAGGTCACTCAGCCCCCAATGCCATGGGCAGGGACACCTTCCCCTCCACCAGACTGCTCCCAGCCCCGTCCAACCTGGCCTTGCACAGAGCACCCACTGCCTGTCTGGGMAACCTGGGACCTCTCCTTGGTCCTGCCTTCCCAGAGAGACAGGAAAGGAATGCTGCTGGAAGAGTGGAGGGTAAAACCCAAACCTACAATACCCCTTTCATTTTCCATCTCACAASTGACGGGATCCCTTAGATCTCTTTCTTTTCCCACCTCACAACTGACCAAATCCCTCCCTTCCTTTTTCATCCATCTTCTGATCCTTTGCAGCACTTCAGCGAGAGTGAACTCACAGACAGCTCTCACATCCCTCTCCCACCACAACTCAAGTGCCAGGATGACAAACCAGGCAGTGACTGGTACCCAGAGCAATTTTAAAGCAGCTCCCTRCCCCTGAGACTGAAAAATGAAAGCCTTGCAAGAGCTTTTTGCACCTTACATCCCCTCTGGGTTCCCAAGGTCCTCCAAAAGCTCTCCCTGCACCAGGGCCCTGCAGCAGYGCCTTCACAGCTGAGGAAGCAAAACAATTTCCTCAAACCCCACAGCAAGAGCAGGCACCTTGACCCCAGCTCRTCTTTGATGTTGTTTTAAACAGCACAGGAGACGATGGGAAGGTAAATCCCAGAACCCAGTGCTCACACAGCTCAGGGTAAGGGGTTTAGGGTTAGGGCTGGTGTTAGGATTTGGGTTAGGGGGTTATGGTTACAGGGTTAGGGTTACGTTTAGGGGATTAGGGGCTGGGTTAGGGGGTTAGGGTCAGGGTTAGAGTTAGAGGGTTAGGGTCAGAGTTAGGGGGTCAGAGTTAGGGTCAGGGTTAAGTTTAGGGTTAGGTGGTTAGGGTTTGGATTAGGGTGCTTACACAGACCCAAGTGCACCATTCTGAGGTGAAGGCTGCACAGTGTGAAGGAGGATCAAAACTGCAAACCACACAGTACTTTTTCCTGTCTGTTTCTATTATTCCCATCTTCTGCCAACAGCCAAGGCTCAGAGCACCTTGCCAGAAGGGGAACACCAATTCTAAAGGTCCCCTSGTGCAGCCAGGACAGCAGGGACCATGCCTACCCGTAGATGTCGAGCACGCCGATGAAGGAGTGCTGCTTCACGGTGGTGTGCAGCGCTTTGTTGATGTGCTGCACRATCCAGTTGAAGAGCTGGGCGTAGATGTGCTTGGCCAGGGCGTTCCTGGCGTTCACCACCTGGTGCAGGGACATGTTCTTCACGTAGGTCTCGGCCGTGGTGACCAGCTTGCGGTGGCACAGCCAGTGCTGCATCTGGCTGTGCTCCACGCCCAGCAGCACGCAGAAGTTGCTCAGGTGCTCGTCCTCGCTCTGATGGGGGGAACAAAAGCAAAGTCAGCASGTTGGTGGCACCCCAGAGTGGCATTTTAACACCCAAGCTGACGGATTTGTGCAAGAAACAGCAGCGTTTTACAGCTGTCTGGGGGAAGGCTGTGTCTCTGTGCGGGTGACAGGAATGGCCAGAAAGCCGTGACACCCATCCCGCTGTGCCAGTCCTCACACTAAGGACCAGCTCTGCTCTGATTATCCCTGAGCTCTCAGTCCTCACAAGAGCAGATTTCCATAGGGAAGAGCACTTTTCACCTCACTCCTTGAGCTGCAGCCACTCTGTCCCCCAGCCCAACCCTGGCCGTGCCTCAGGGTAAAGCTCAGGATGTGCCACGACACCGTGCCTTGCTCAAAACAGCTCCATTCTGAGTAACAAATCCATAAATCGTGCGCTGCCACAAGGGCCTGGGCTTTGCACAATTAATAAAATTAAATGTGAACTCAATTTTCTCCAGTGTGATGTATTTCTCCCCCGCTCAAATTAAGACAAAGCAGTTCTGAGTCTCTGTTAGGCTAAAATAGAGGCACTGCCTTTTGGACAACGAGAGAACAATTTCCCTTTCCACAGTGTAATAACACATATCTAGAGAAGTGAATTGTTTCCAGTTAGATAAGTGTACTTAGAAATGCTGGATGGGATTGGGAACGGAGAAAAAAATGCGTTTTACAAGAATCCTAGGATGCTTTACTGCCACAATACCTTTTTTGACCACGGACTCAAGTTTGTAACAGAACTGATTTAATACCTTGCAATTACATTTGAAGGTAATTAAACAACAYGAATTTCATTAACACAACTCAACATTGTTGAAGCAGGCGGCTTTCACATATCCACTTTGCCAAATATCAAGTAAATYACCCCCAGCATCTAACTCACTGAACACCACGTTATCTCCAGGGTAACACTAAAGTGTGTGCAGAACCCTTTAAATACTTTAATTAGGAACAAACGACCCAGCCTGGGAGGCAATGATAATTTACAGGACAGTATTTCCTAATTGCTTTATTTTTCCCCACCTCTGAACAAACACAGAAACAGAAAAGCTGCCTCTGAGGCGTCTTTAGTGTTATTTATTTTTGCTAATTAACTGTGCAGGGCTCCTTTGGCCATGTTACAAGCAGCAGCTCCATAGGAAGGAGGCTGTGAAGCATCACATCTCGTGCTGGTGTCACCATCGGTGTCACCACTCGTCAGCACCCTGCTCTGGGTGTCCTGAGGAAGCACGAGGACCCAAAGGTAATTTTGGAACAATCTTGCTTTCAAGCTGGCTAGAGAGGAGCAATAATGCATTACGTCCCAGGACAAACACAGCAACTAGGAAATTATGATGTGTTTTCAAAAAAGGCAAAGAAAACCAGGAGGAAAAGGCTTTCTACCGAAGGGCAGTGCTGTGCAGCTCAACRTTGAACACAGCCCCACTCCTGAGCGTTCCCCACGTGCCCCAGCCCTGAGGCACCCACCGAAACACTGCAGGCTTCCCCGTCCCGCTCCGCTTGGATCTCCAGRTTCCCCAGGTGCAGAATGGCAGCGATTATCCTAAAAATGGTCATCTGATGGGACTCCTTCACYCCTGCAGGAACAATCGACAGCTGGTTGTCACAATGGGAAATGAAACAGGATTTTGAGTTTATTTGAAGGCTCTTGCAGTGCTTGATTTGCTTCCCAGGTGATTGTTTTCCAGAATCATGAGGCTCCTCTCAACAAACACACTGTTTTAACTCAGTTTTAATACAGTGGGGTTCAATGTGCACAAAAACAAGGATGCTGCTCCACAGTGACCAAACAGGATCAGAGTTACAGGGGCTCTGCAGCTTTCACAGAACAAGGAGCTGTTCCTCTGTGATCACAGCCTGGCAACCAAAGCACAGACATTCCAGCCCAGTGCCAAGGTCCCACAAACAGAAGGGAAAATTAAAGCCCTGTACACAAGGCACGATGTCTCCACACTGGTGGCACTGCTGGATGCAGCAGGTCACCAGGGAGGTGGTGTGGAGCTCTGCCTTACCATCCCCAGMGACTCCACAAGAGCTATGTGGGTCTTTACTGGGGGTGTAAATGTTATTGTTTTATGTGYTTTATCTATATATTGTTTCATCTGTTTTTCTGGCAGGATTTACAGGCGTTCCCAGCAGGAGCTCTGCTCAGCAGCAGCCTGCACATGGTTTTCTTGCCATATCTTGCATTTTTTCACATCCCAGCTGGGTTTCTCTGTCCCTTTTGTGCTCAGGGCCAGTGTTCTAATTATTCACCCAAGGTCTGAGACATCACCTGCTGGTTTTTGAATTATCCAGAGCTTCCCTGTCTGTCCCTTGGGACTTTTCTGTTATCAGYACAGTGAGGAATGTTTCAAGGTTACTGAAAGGAGCAATTCTCTGCTCTTACTTGGAACWCTTTAACTGGAGTTAAGCCTGGCTAGGATTGGGGATCTGCAGATAAATCGGACTTCTCATTACACACAGAAACGCAGGACTGGAAACTGCCCTGAACAGAAGCAGAGCTGGGAAATACTGAAGGAAAATGAGGAAAAGCAGAGACAGAGGAGCACGTGGAGAACAGAAAAACATCAYCAAAGCAGCCCCAGGGGAAGAAGCTCTTATGGTGTATCCCAGGGAGCAGTGAGGGGAGAGGAAGGCTGCTTGGGGAGGCAAAGACCAAAGAGAGAATACACACACCAAGGGGTGGGCATAGAGTTCCCCAGGGATTACAACCCTCTGGGCAAATTTGGAGAAATCAGGAATTAATTTTTTTGGGTAGTTGACAGTTGGAAGTCACACAAGCTGAACGAGAGGAGGGTAAAGACAAAACTCTGCTGTTACCCCAAAGAGGAAGAGATCGAGCCCACCTCGAACACAAAGAGGAATTTGAGATTTTGGGGAAACACTTGCAGTTTTACAGCTTGCAATGAGTCCCCACACTCACTGCAGGCACAGCTGGTCAGGGCTTTCACAGCCAGCTGTGAAATGGAACCRAGAGGCACCGAGACTGACCAGGATCCATAAACTTGGTTTCAGATAGATATAAATACAAATAAACAGGGCAAGTTTTCCTTTCCGGGTGTTTTTCCCCTCCCAGGAGCCCTGGCACAGGCAGGGTGCAGCTCTGCCCTCTCTGCAGGCACGGGGGCTGGCCACACTCAGATTGTGCAGCTGCCTGGGGATGTGGACTCTGCACAGCAGGGATGTACTCAGCTCATTATTTCCAGGAATCAGCCACTCGGTACAACGCTGTGATCCAAGAGGTGACATCAGCCTCAACCACAACACAGATTGAACTGCAGGGTAATAGCTCTTTTCCTGCTGTAAACAGGGTGAAAAATAGCAAGTCAATAATGCAGCCCTGCTTTGACTCCAGAATGGTTTAAGTTGCTCTTAAATTCTATGTCCTTCTCCATTTCACTGCTGTTCCACAGACAGCAGCAAGAAACACTTCTGTAGCTCCTGCTCAGGAACAGAGTAAAGCCAACTAGGTCAACAGGAACATTGTAATTCAGGCAAAACAATGAAAACAACTGCAAGAGACTTCTGCTGGGCAGCCCTCGGGCACAGCAGCCCCTTACCGAGCAGGGTGAAGGCATGCCTGGTTTTCTCAAAGTCATCAGCATCATCCACACCATCGATGGACGTGTCACCTCCCTGAGAAGTGTAGAARAAGTCTTCGGCACACGCTGGGAGAGAAGAAAAGGAGAAATAATCAGCAAGCAGCACCCACCCACTGCAGCCACTCCTCAAAAGGTGCACAGGGATGATCCTGTCCCCCTCCCCTGAAGGGCACCTGTCTTCTAATCCCAGTTTAGAAGCAGAAATGAAGTAGAACCATGAAAAGTGRCCATAGCTCCTTCTTCCCCACGCAAAGCAAGCTCAGTCAGGGCAGTGCTGTGGTGCATTTGGGATCTAACAGCGGCCCCATCACATGGATGGATCAGACCATTCCAGACACTGAGGTGACTCCTCTCAGCAACTCCTTATCCCGTTTCACACACCATGACTGACTCAGCTAATTTAACACCTTTTCCACACGAAGCCCAAACCCTTGGGAGCGAAGGGAATGCAAAAGGCTCGCAATGCCTGCAGTACAGCACTGTAACACCTGTGCTTGAGCAGAGTCACTGCAGGTGGCACCTACGAACCCCATGGACACCGAGAGGCATTGCAAACACAAACACCGCAAGAACAGAGCGCAGGATTTCTGTCCCCTGAAAAAAGCTTCAGGTGTGATTCCCCTCCTTAAAACACGGCTCTGTCTACCCGAGGCTCGAAGCAGGGAGATGTTCCCAAAGCTGCTGGCTGTGCCCTGACACAGCGCTGGGGGAGCCYAGCCCCTGCACAGCCTCCCAAAATCAGCTCTCAGCACCAGCTCAGCCTGCTCTGAGCCGAGAAAGAGTCATTTGCCAAAACCCACTCATTAACACGCACAAACATATTTCCCAAGCGTCATGAATGCAGAGAAAAAGCCTACTGTGTGTTCCAGCCAGCCTAGTGGCAACCTTTAAAATCAATGCAATCTGCACGTTCTTTGACTCAAATTGCCACCAGAAGCTCCCCATCCCCTCCCAGCCCTCCCACAGGCTTCTGCATTAGCTGTACTTTCAGGCTGTAAAGAAAAATATTCAATTCTTTTTGGCACACAAAGCCCTGACACCCCGAGGTTTCAATAATTCCACTCRAGCACTGGGAACTGGGGGCAGGAAATGCCGATTGTGGTCAGGCAGACAATGTCCCAGCAGAACAGGAGCTCACCCAGCCCAYGGTGAGCACATCACACTCACAGCTTGATGCTGCTGCTCCTCACCCCACAAGCCACAGCCAGGGCTGGTGTGGCTGATGGCATCACCACATCACCTTTCAATTCYAAATATCCACACCAGGATCTGTTTCTGCCCCGAGTCGTCCCTGCTACAATTGACTCCAACCTCTATATTTCAAGATCTCTGTAATTATTTTAACAACCACATAAACCCTTTGATTCACTGCAAACAAATAAAACACATTCCTGCCTTGCACCACTGCCCAGGCATCATTAAGCCAGACACTACACTTCAAAAGGCACTTGCATTGCACATCAGCATTTGAAGTCAAATATTTACTTTCTAGTTTAAAATTAAGCCTTTAGGATCACTCTGACTGAAGCCAACACTGGTTTGTTCGACTCTGGACTCATTTATGCTTAGAGGTTCTTTTGTTTCTCAGCATCTTGCARCATAAAAGAAAGTAACAACAACTCTTTGTTTGTCCAAGACCCGAAGGAGAAGCAACAGCTCCTATTTTTTATATGGAAAAATATACATCCTCCTCCACGTGTAATAAAAGGTGGATTTTCACATCAAGACACCTCATGTTTTGTATGAGCCTTGGGAAGACAAGGTTGACAGGTAAGTACAGCTCACATGAGGAAATAAATCTGAGTCCTGACTAGTAATCTTCATACAGGCCAGTAAATCCAAGGCAAAGCTGGAAATGAAAAGCATCACTCCAAAGAAAAGAAAASCAAGTGAATTGTGCATGCCTGCACCCACAGAGCACTACGCAACACCAGCAATTCCTCAGGCCAGGGGAGAGCTGTGTCACCCCAACAGGAGCAGCTCAGGGACCCACATCCCTGTCCCCACTGTGAGCTGTCCCACTTCTGACAGCTACCAAAACACCTTGGGGAGGCATTTTTCTCCTTACTGCAAGGTGAGAGGGCAGGAAACACCAAGGACCTTCATTTCTGGAAAGAACTGCTTCCTTTCCCAAACCCAGCGCACATCTGTGTGTGCTGCGACACAGCAAAGTGYCACAGAGAGCRYCTGGAGACTGCCACACASTGACACCAAATTTTGGTTAGAAATKACCCAGGAAGGCTTCCTGGGTGCTAATGGCCCTTGCAGCTGCTGGCATTGCACATTCATCCCTGGGATGAGGAGCTGAGAGCCACAGTCACGACAGCACCAGCGTGTCCTGGGTGATGCACCAGGACAGCGGAGAGCGCTCARCCTCCACCACCACTCACCACAAACACAGACAGTGCTTTTAGAGAGCTGGGAGCAGGAAGGCTGGCGTTTTCCCTGCTCCACGTGTCCCCAAGAAGAGAGAAGTGGTTCAACAGCTGGAGCTCTCACACGTCAACTCATGTCCCAGACCGAGCTGAAGTAATTTGTGTCTGAATTTTAAGATGCCAGCAGACATCATCGTTACYCAGCGTATGCTTTTAAAAATGAAACACATCACTGTGGCAGAATCTCTTGAAAGTGGTCAAAGTGATGTGCTCTGTGTGGGTGATGTGCCCAYAGTGACCCTAAAGTTTGGAATTACCCAGAAATGGAGAGCCCCTCTCTTCATGTGCCATTCCTCTGCAGCCTGGATGGAAACCTCTGCAAGACCCCASAGCGGGATCAGAACCTGCCCTGCCCACTATATAAAACAGATTAAAAGCCTGGTTTAAGCCTTGCTTTTCTTTCTAAGCAACAACAAATAGTCAAGATAAAAGAATAACTAAACAACAWCCCTGCACCCTCTGCCACAAGTGCAAATCCTCTCAATCAGCTGTTCTACAGACWTTTTGCTGCAAATCCTGGGAAAAAACCCCAACCTGTTCCACGAGTTAACCACCAAAAAAAAAAACCCATAATAAATTCAAAGGACACAATCCCTCCTGCCAAGACRCTGGCTAGATCAGCCCACGCCCACATTTGATTTAAAATACACACCTTAGGCCAGCTCAGTACAATATTAACACGTGATCTCCCTGCATCGGCTGGCTTCCACCACAGCAGGCTTCCACTGAGGCTCTGCTGCCAATTCTTACAAAATCACAAAAACCAGRATAGTCTGGGTTGGAATGGAYCCTAAAGGGACWCMTTCCCCTGTCCCAGGCTGCTCCCAGCCCCAGTGTCCAGCCTGGCCTTGGACACTGCMAGGGATCCAGGGGCAGCCACAGCTRYMCTGGGCACCCTGTGCCAGGGCCTCCCCACCCTCCCCGAGCTGTCCCCTCCCTGGTGACAGGTGAGCAGCCCTGTGCCCCAGCCAGGGAGCAGGAGCCCTTTGAGCCCATCTCCATGCCCTCCTCCCATGGCAGGGGCACACWGGACCTCAGCAGTGACCGACCCTTGCAGCCCCAGCACGTTCTCCCGCTGTCCCCAGAGCCAGCAGCAGCCACCAGGGCACGGGGACGTGCCAGCACTTACTGAGACCAAGGTCCTTGAACTCGGGAAGGCTCGAGGAGGCACAGAGCTGATAGAAGATGTGGTAGTTGCGCTCGTCCTCTGCCTGCAGGGAAAGGTCGAGTTACCAGGGGCACAGAGAGGTCACAGCAGCACTCCCACCCCTGACCGTGTCCCCTGAGCCACCCTGGGCCAGCCCCTGCCTCCCACCACCCAGAGCCCTGCAGTGACACCAACATGAGGATTCTTTCCTTGCCACCTGGGAGAAAGGAGGTGCCAAGCCTGACCAACACACGTCACCCATCTGGCAAAGAAAGAAAATAATTCCATATTGCCCTCCACATCTTATCCCTCCCTGGAATAACCAGGCTAAATGAGACAGCAAGCACTGAGCTGCAAACCTAAAGTAACATAAAAAGTGATGGTTTACTCTTCATGGCTTCTCAAAGTTGTAATTTTTTTAGGATTTTTGTASTTGGGGCACTTTTTTGTGTAAAGACAGAATTTTTGCAGGTGCTTCTGAGATAGACCCCAAGCACAAGGAGAAAGCTTCTCCTGAGCCTGAACAAGAAACCC
>NW_026623591.1:696399-701699 GCF_030028575.1 Malurus melanocephalus
CCCTGGATCCCTGGCAGTGTCCAAGGCCAGGCTGGACATTGGGGCTGGGAGCAGCCTGGGACAGTGGRAGGTGTCCCTGACCATGGCAGGGGGTGGGATGAGGTGAGCATTATGGTCCCTTCCCACCCAAACCTTTCCATTATGATGACTAAACAAGGGTTCAGTGATGGTCTGGGCAGTGCTGAGGGAACAGTTGGACGCGATGGTCCTAAAAAGTCACTTCCAGCCTCAATGATTCTGTGATTCCACTTCTAAAGAGGTTTGATTTTTTTTTTTTTTTTTTGAACCACAGAAAAGACCCAGACTATTGAATTCCTGGAATACAGCACACAAAAGAAAAAAAGAAAAAAGCCCTACAACTCCTCACCTGAAACACAACCCGAGATTTTTCCAGCAGATACGTCCTCATGTTGGCACCAATGATGTGGTATCTTTTATCAAAGCCAATCTGAATGTATTTCCCAAAGCGGCTGCTGTTGTCGTTCCTCGTTGTTTTAGCATTTCCAATGGCCTGCACAAAACAAACAAAATTAAACATTAGATTTTAACTGTATTTTTGAATTTTTTAAATGCTTCAATTTGCAGCCAGTGTTATATAAAGAGTCACAGGAGGATCTGAGGAAAATCCATTTCCAGATGCAGAAGGCAGAGCAACAGTGTGACTTTGGGGAGGACTCTTCCCTGAAAATGTGGTGCCTCCAGGGTTTTTATGGAAGAAAAATGCATATAAACAGCAATGAGTATTTGTAATTAAATCATCTTCATCCCAGCATTCTTGTTCCACCTTACAGGATGCCCCCACCTTTGTTCAGAGTCAACACCAGCAACTTTTCTGGGCAGGTCTCCTTCCCCCACAAGCCCATGGAATCAGGGTTTTCTGCAAACCAGGCAGTTTTCTTTTATGTTTTTTTCTGCATAGGCAATGTTCTCATCAATTTCCAATAAAGACAGGCAGGTTGCCTGGCCTCAGCACTTGGAAATTACAGCGAGAACTGAACACAGGCAGGAAAATTAGAGCAATAAAATTCTGGGGTCATACAGAAGAATAGTGTGCACTATGAATTTTTTTTCCTGGATGGTTTTAAGCATCCCCTGRTATTGCAGCTACATTTCACAGAGGCAGAGGAGATGGGTGAGGGAAGAAGGAAACTGGGAATCAGTGAGTTTTCCCCATCTGCCACACACCTGGGTGGTTTTTCTCACTGCTCWCCTGCACCATGCATTATTTTGACAYCCCASRTCRTCCCCCCYACGTGCTCCCTGCCAGGCTGGGTCTCACCCTGGACCATCCCTGTGTCCATCCGACAATCTGGCACGAGGCCCCGTGATGGGAAGCTCCCCTAAAGGCTGAGCCAAGCCTAAGGTTAAGCACAGGACAGTGCCACGATCCACTAAAGCAGCCTTGAAAAGAAACTCACATGAGCCTGAAATGTTTCATGGATTCTGGAAAAGCCCAAAGCAACTGAAGGCACTTCATGACACCAAAATCTGCTTGGAAAATGGGATTTAGGCACTCAGACATTAATTTTTAGCATCTGGCCTCAGTGAAAGGAACAAAGCTGCTTTTTGCCTTTCATTTGTATTTATAAGAAGACCTTGGTCCCTTCAAAGCACAGGTTTCCCTGTAATGGGACTCATTATTCCTCTATCGCAGATCAATTAGGTTGGAAAATTCCTCCAAGATTATCAACTCCAGCTGTGCCCTGTACCCAGCCCAGAGCAGTGAGTGCTGTGTCCAGTCACTCCTTGGACACCTCCAGGGATGGGCACTCCAAACCTCCCTGGGCAGCCTCTGCCAAGGCCTGACCACCCTTTCCATGTGGAAATTCCTTCTGATGTCCAACCCAAACCTCGCCAGGCCCAGCTCAAGGCTACATCCTTTCATCCTGTTGCTGTTGCCTGGGGGAAGAGATGGATATGGGATGGATAGCGACAGAAAACCAACAAAAATAAAATGCATTGAAATATCTGAAACAGATTACTCTCCTTTTTCTATTCCATGTTTGTACAATAAAATAATGAGATCAGGGGACACCAAGCAGTGACAAAGGAGGAGGAGGAAGGTGATAAAGCACTAACGGTGCCGCTGCGCTGCTTGGGCTGTCTGCTCGGGAGCCCCACCAAAGCCCCATCAAAACCCCACCAAAGCCCCACCAAAGCCCAGCTCCTGGAGCTGTGCTGGGACACCCAGGCTCAGCTCTGACACCATGAAATGCAGCTGCAATTGGGGTGTTCTGAACAGAGGCTGACGGTGAATTTCTGCATTTAGTCCAGCTCCAGGACACTGCTACGATGTAAATCACACCCGCCACGCAAACCCACAGGGTTCTCACTGTCGTTGTAACTCATGCAGAGACACAGCAGAGCAGGCAGGACAGAAGAAATGGTGCAGCTTTACCTCCATGATGGGGCTGGAGGCCAGGACTTTGGCCTCGATGTTGGTGTCGCTGGCRGAGCCGCCGACGGTGGCGAAGAAGCGCATGGCGTATTTGGCAGAGACCGTCTTCCCCGCGCCCGACTCCCCGCTCACGATGATGGACTGGTTCTTCTCATCCCTGCATGGGAGCCACAGCAGCAAAGTTAATCAAAGTTAAACTTCTCTAAGTTAATTTCCTCGTCAGCTGTTTGGTCACTTCATCACCTCCTGCTTCACAGACACTGCATTTCTTCTGGACCACAGTGAACAAATCAGCTGTGACACTTCTCAGGGCAAACACAAAGGACACTGAAGATCTGCAGAACACCTCCAGATCTACAGAGGCAGTGGGACTGGGCCCCTGCATGAAGCACTGCCGCCTCCTTTGCCCTGAGAGCTGGGCAGCCCAATCCTTACAGACCACAACAAACTCCCTGTGCTGATGGACATTTGTCTGGAGAGCTCTTAGGAAYGTCAGCTCCTAATGCTGCATGTTTAACTGCCCCCTGCAACTCCTTCACTCRAGCATTTGAGATTTTGCTCATTAAAACACAGTCAATTCCTGAAACTGGCTTTTAAAACAGTTACCCAGAAAGATTCCTCTTTGTTCAAAATACATTAAAAATACTGAAGTTGTAAAATCAAGCATCCTAAAATAACAGRAGAAGTCACTTGGTTCTTTATGCAATTATTTGAATATCGGTGTTTTCACACATTCCTCAATGTCTGGCTAAAATTTTGACAACAATAACACAAAACATGCCTCTGACATCAKACTAGCACCAGCTCCTCACCCCTAAATCCTGTGAAATGGTGAAGTCACCGACCTGCAGGGCAGAGATACCTCAGCAGAGACCTCCAGGGCACAGGGCTTTGCATGGAGAAGCTGAAGGTGCATCTCATGCAGCTCCTGAGCCTTGCACAAAGCACAGGCTCAGCCAAATGCCTTTTTCCACTTGCCAAGTTAATCACTCCCACAAAACCCCTCGCACAAGTCACCATGAAACACCCCGTCCTTCCCAGCCTGGTACCCGCTAGACACATCCCAGTAATTAATCTGTTTAATGTGCTTGAGCTGCAAGGCAAAGAAAAGGCCAAGGCAGGAAGAGGAGCTCATTTTCAGAACTACATCCCTCCTGGAGATTTGCTGCCTCCAGGACCTCAGCTGCTGTGGGATTCGCTCCCTGGGGCATCATCACCAGCACACAACAAACCCAGCACCTCTGAAACTCGGCTGCAGACTTGGGGAAGGGCAAAGTCTTCACTGCAGGGCTTGCTGTAAGCTCACAAAACAGCCGAGCTCTCGGGTAAGCTGTGAGGATGTAATTGAGTGTGGTTTTAAGTAAGATCAACCTAAGCTCCCCAGACTCTGCCCTGGCTTTCACGAATCACAGCTGAAAGCAGGCACAGAAAATCCAATACACAAGTATGACAATAAATTTATGCCTTGCAGCTCTCCTGACATCAGGAAACCCCATCAAAACACATTTCAGTGTAAGATACTCAGTTGCAGTTCACAGCAGCGAAAGACAAGGCAAAATGATTGTCGTACACCACTTTTACACACCACGCCATCACTTCCCTCCACTGTCAGCCACAAACATCTTAATTCCTTCTAGGCTTAAGGTAATTGGTTTGAGAAAAAAAAWAMMWMARMMSWSWSMCRMRTMACAYWTWRYAKYWWKSYRCRAYTTTGAGACACTTTGAGCAGCAGAGGAGAGACCGATGAACCCCAGCTCTCTCTATTTTCCAGGCACCAATTCACAAAGTGTATTTTGATTCACCCCTGGCCAGCCCAGCTCTCGTGGTGCCACTCACCAGGATGCCAGAGCAGCCCCCAGCCAGCCCAGCTCGGGGCAGCAGCACCCAGAGCCTGCGCTCCTGCTGGCACACCCGTGTATGTGTGATTTCTTTTATCAAACTTTTCCATAAACATTTGAGGATAGAGAGGTAAAGCAGAAAGAGGGATGGAATCATGGAATATCCTAGGATGGAAGGGACCTGCAAGAATCATCAAGTCTAATTCCTGGTTCTGCATGAGGCAAACCCAAGAATCTCACAATGCCCCTAAGAGTGTAGTAATGTTGAGGAGAAGGGAAATTTTTTTTTTTTTTTTTTTGTGATGCAAATTTAGTTGTTATAAATAAAGGGGTTTCTCTATTTTGGCAGCATCCAGGCACGGGGCTGCCAGCGTGCCGCTCTCACGCCTTTGGACTCACACAACAGTGCAGCAAATCTCTGCTGGCAGCACGAGGATCCGAGCACAGACACCCCGTGGGGGGAAAACAGCACCAGCCCCACAGAGAGAGAGGGAAATTCAGCACCAGCCCCAGAAGGGAACAGGATGGAGCCCCAGCAGCTCCTGGGACAGCTGATGGCTGTCATGSCTCACCTCTGATTGAACTCTGATTGCAGTTTCCCCCCTGCTTTGATCATCTCTGGTGAGGTGGGCTGTCAGCCTCCCCTTCCAGGTAACAAGTGAAAGGGAGAGAGGAGATGGMCTCAAGCTGTGCCAGGGAAGGCTCAGATTGGACACCTGGAAGAATTTCTTCATGGAAAGGCTGCCAAGCCCCAGCACAGATTGCAGGGAAGTGATGGAGTCCCCATCCCTGGAAGTGTGGCTGTGGCACTCCAGGACACAGTTTAGTGGTGAAGCTGCTGGTGCTGGCTGACAGATGAACTGGATCCACAAGGCTCTTCCCAGCCCTGATGGATCCATGGATCAGTGCTGAAGGTGCTGGTGCTGGCTGACAGCTGGACTGGATCCACGGGGCCCTTCCCAGCCCTGATGGATCCATGGATCAGTAGTGAAGGTGCTGTGCTGGCTGACAGCTGGACTGGATCCACGGGGCCCTTCCCAGCCCTGATGGATCCATGGATCAGT
>NW_026623591.1:702209-725525 GCF_030028575.1 Malurus melanocephalus
GGCCCTTCCCAGCCCTGATGGATCCATGGATCAGTGGTGAAGGTGCTGGTGCTGGCTGACAGCTGGACTGGATCCATGAGGCTCTTCCCAGCCCTGATGGATCCATGGATCAGTGACTCAAGGACAGCCTCTTGCTGAGCAAAATCAGTGAATCCCACGCTGGCCTTCAGCAGGGTCCAGCAGACAAAATCCCTGCCAGCTGCCCAGGAAAGGGCAGACAGAGGGTTTGGCATGGGCTGCAAACGTGGATGAACAGACTGTCCTTGGTCTGAGGTGAGGGAGAAGCAGAAGGAAGAGGTGACAACCAAACCCCTCACAGCTGGCACAGCTGAGAGCCACACTTGCCTAAAAGTTACTTCAGAATTATTGTTTTCCAYCCTTCTCTGCATGACAGGTACAACCCAAGGGGCACTTTTCAGGTAACATTTCCTCGCCACTTTCCTCTTAGAGCCAGAAGATAAAAGCTCCATCAGACTGGGAGTTTGTCTTCAGTTAAATGAGGCCAAAATCTCACAAATATGCATTACCTGGCTGCAAGGTAATATCTGGTAACCCTTTTTTCCTGTATAGGATTCACCATTATGACTTCCCATTACCAATTCTGACCTCTTCCATAACTTCTCCACATCAGCTATTGGGGTGTGCCTGGCACACGAGGCAGAGACCAACCCACCTGGGAGCCCAGCAGGAACCAGCCCAGACCCACAGCTCCCCTGGGCTCCAGCTCCCTCACAAAAATGCCTTTAAGCAGCATTCTGAGTGCTTTATGCCTCCCTCTGGCCTGTCTCTTTTTAAAACAGGCGTTTGGCAAAAGACACTGAGCCTGGTGACAGAACCACGGCCAACACAACTCACTGCCACTGCAGCCCCTCTGCCAGATCCTGGTTTTCCAGCGTTTCTCAAGAATTTGCCCTAATGGCTAAAATATTGGCCCTAATGTGCCAATATGAAATGGCCAGGTGGGCTCTCCATGGCACAAAAACCTTTGGATTGTCTTGATAATGTAAAATAGAAAGAAAGCTGCTCTTTAGCAGGCCACTCAGCCTCATGGATTTGCAGTAATGTGTCTCTTCTGGGTTTTTTTTTTTTTGACAGGTAATGCATGTTCAGATATTTATTTTCYGACTTCAGGAATAAAAGCTTTCAGGAACAAAAGCTGCAGAGCCTTTTCCTTCTTCGGAGCACAAGTTAACCAACTGCTGGTGCCAGCAGGGGAAGATCAATAAACCCCACGGAGCAGCTGGCAGCAAACMGGATGCTCAGGCAGCAGAAAGGGTTAAAGCCAGGCAGGAGGTGTTTGTGTTCAGCGTGGAATAAAAGACACTGAAATGTTTGGCCACTGTGCAGGCACAGCGTGCAACACAGCTGCTTAAAATACACTCAATTTTGGCAGCACCAGCACGGAAGAGAATTATTATGGAAGAGAAAACCTGGATAAAATGAAGAGTTATTGGTGAACACTGCCTCTGCTGCAGCATGGCAGCGCTGTCCCATCTCCTCCTGGGGCTCCTGGGCACCTCGGGGCTCCTCTCCCCAAAACACGCTGCTCACACCATGGCCAACCCACAGCACAGTGTGAGCACAGCCCCCACCACCCGAGAGGCAAACAAAACCATCAGGGAGCAGAAGGCCCAGCAGAACAAAACCCAGAACTGTTTCTTCAGTGCAGGAGGCAGCAGCACCTGCAGAGATGCTCTGGAGGTGAGTAACAGCCCTCTCCTCCTTTGATACCCATCAAAATTCATCCCTGGACACACACACACAGCAGGGGATGAATGGTGTGCCCAGCCCAGAGTCACTGGTGCTTTTACAACTCATGAAAAACACCATGGAATGKCAGAATTGCCATGGTTGGGAAGGACCCTTAGAGGCCATCCATAAAGGCCTCGAGCAGGGACACCTCCCATTATGCCAGGCTGCTCCATGGCCTGTCCAGCTCAACCTTGGACACTTCCAAGAATGAGGCAGCCACAGCTGCTCTGGGCAACCTCTAAAAATTCCTTCTTTATATGTATACTCTAAACGTCCAGCAGACACCATGTTTTAAAGGCAACATCAAAAGGTGCTGCCCAAGGCAAAAAAAAAAAGTAACTTGTCTATGAAGAGAAAGGGCACTTCAGATTCCTCTGCTGATTAGCACTGCCTGCTAATTACTAGCCTTTACATTAAGGAAATGTATATCCCTGTTTGTTTGAGCAGTCAGCCCTTCACCTCCAGAAATGCAGAGAATACTGCTGCCCTCAAAGGAGCCTCCAGACAGCCTGGAAAGGTGTGGAGAAGCACCCACACCCCAGGCTGCCCAGCTGGRCACAGCTGGACACAGCTGGACACAGCTGTCCAGCTGCAGTGGAGCAGTCAGAGGTGTGGCACTGCCCAGGGTTTCCAGTTCTCAGCCTGGCAATGTCAGCAGTCACTGTCACATGTGATTTCCCATCAACACATCTAATTAATTCAGGGCAGAACATCCCTGGAAAATCCCCCTTCAGAAACAGGGATGGTCGAGCCACGGCAACAGGAAAGGGTCTGAGGGGACACCTCGGTGCAGATATTCACACCCAACACCCTCAGCCCTCAGCAGCACCCAGAGACAAATACACCCCAAAAGTTCTCCAGACATGTTCACCAGCCAGAATTTTTCCAAAGTCTGCATCCTCTAAAACCCATGAGATCATTTAAACCCATGAGAAGGAACCTGAAAAATCTAGGATTCGTTTTCACAGTCATCCCTTCAGAAAATCACCGCTGGCACAAGCAGCTTAACTGCACAACTCCATCCTGGTCTCTTCAGCRGGAGCAAAAACAGCTGCACTAAAAACAGAACTTCTCCAAGAGGGAAAAGGATCTGGAACAAATGAAGGCAGAGCCAGACTGAGAATAATTGTCAGGGGTCACTCCAGCTTTAATCTCAGATCTGACACTAATTCTCTGCCTCATGGAACGAGTCAATAAGTCTCTCCACCACGGAAATCATATTTAACCTACTTCTTTCAGGTTGCTTGGAGGATTAGTTCATAAAGCAATCTGAAGATTAAAAATCCTTTAAGTACTGCACTTTGAATTGAGCCTGGCCACAATGAAGGTCACAACACCCACAAAAGCCCCGACGCATTTCTCTATGGACAGCGCTGCAAAGGCTAAGAATGAGCGTAGTTACTGCATTGTGTTGTTAGAAACACAAAAAAATGCAATAATCTAATCACCACTGGATTGCATTCCTCAAGTGCTAATAACAGTGACAAGAGACTGAGATGGTCCAACTYCGCTTTCAAATTCTGGAGGTGAAAATCAGAGTGAAAATCCAAGTGCTGCAGTGTTGTGGCACAGAGAAAAGCCGTATCTGGAATGGTCTCTGAAACCAGCAGTTGTTCCCAGTTYAGTGGGATAACTGGAATGTGGAGCAGCACCACTGTCAAGAGTGACAGCAGCTTCTTTTATTTGTTGGCTCTGAGCTGCGTTTTTAGAATCCCTGGCACTGTCAAGGAAAGTAGAAAACCATAAATTTAGGGGCAGTTACACTTCTCCCTCAGAGAAACCCAAGAAGGTATTTTRCATCCAGTCAAATAACTGTGTCTGAGGACTTGTTTTCTGTTTGCATTTTCAAACATCAGCTGTAAATGCACATTTCATGCTGCAGCTGCTGAAGCCAGCAGTGCTGTAAGGACAGATTTTCACATGCCACATGTTCATCATGTTCATCTGGGTGGTTTTTTTACATTGTGTCTTTCATAAATGACATGGATTACCCCGTACAACCTTTTTTTGGACGTTCCTTTTTTCACACAGAAGACTACTTAATACAGACAACTTTCTTATAGAGAGAACTTTTGATACAATGGCACATGATACAACACAATGGGGGAAAATAATACAGTTTTCACCAACAATCTACACCCACATYAGAGCTTCAAAATCAATTTTGGCCACAACCACAAAGGGCTGGATTTCAAAGAGGTGGAGAGGCAGGAGCTGAGCTGGGTGATCCCGATGCACCCCTTCCAGCTCAGCATATTCTGTGATTCTGAGATGCAATGGGGATGATGCTTTCCCCCGGGCCATCCTACACAACTTTAGAGCCCAACTGCTCACACACCCCTGTGTTTCAGCAAGCAGACAGAAATCGCAGCCCTGAGTGTCTCAGTTGCTGGGAAGAAGCTGAAGAGCAGCAGTTTGGCACGGAAGGGGTGAGGATGAACGTGCAGGACGCTGGCACGGACCGTCGAGGGCAGTGCTCCTCACTGTCCAACACGCACCATCAACACCCCACACCGGGATCACACCCCACCGAGCAGATGGGGTGTCTCTGCAGAGCTCAAAGCCCTCCCATGCTGTCTCCAGCACCGTGGGCTCTTCCCCTGCACACCCCAGCCCATCAATGCCCCGTCTGCCCCAAATGCTTCGCACAGGGCTGGAAACTCCTTTCCAACAGCACAGAAAGCCCTCAGAGCCCCAAGTTCCTGCGGAATGCTGAGCTGTCCCAGCCTTTCCCCCTCTCCCCGGGCAGGCAGGGTGACCTTCCCCCAGCACCGACGCTATGCACACCCCGGTAGGGAGGAACACAAACTCCTCGGCCTCACAGAAACGAGGTCAGCAATTCTTTTGTGCGCTGTTCCTAACGAGAGCCAAACACGCACCCAGCCGGTTTCCTCGGCTCCCTGGCACCCTGGTGCTCTTTTCTGTGCCGGGATCAGAGCMCAGAGCATCCCTGGCTCCAGCCCAGGCCACCTGCACAGTGCCAGAGCCCTGCGGAGGGAGGAGGCTCAGGACTGTGTCCTCCCAAAGGCAGCAGGCACAGCAAGGACCGTGGGACGCTGTGCCAAGGGACAGCTTTGGAGCACCAGGGGGACAGGTCCGTTGTTCTTCCACCCACCAAGAAGGTCCTGGGCAGATTTTATCACCTCCACGATCCCAAGCCACTGCTGCTTGGAAAGCTCCCACACTACCATGTGTTTAATTGAAGTTGGTGAACATCAGGAAAAACCCAGAGAGAGATTTTCAGAAACCATGCTCTGGGTTCTCTATCCCAAAATCTCCATAAATTCACCGGGGATGTGGGGTGGCACACAGTGACCGGGAGCAGAGCAAGGCCAGCCACAAGGCCAGCCACAAAAAACACAAGATTTTACTGTGCTGCTCATAAATACTGTTTGGAATGTTTACAGCTTTGTCCCCTCACAGTTCCAACAGCTCTCCTGCATCACAGCAGTGATTACATTTTTGATGCAGGCGGTTAACACTCTTTCCCAGTCAGTGATATTTCACACACACCCAGTACTCTCAGTCAGGCACTGGCCCTTCTCTATCTTAAGCTTTTTCATGCCAGTTCTGTCCCATTTATGAGTATTTATGCTTTTTCTATAAGGGATGCCTCATTTATTATTAAATCTGCTAGCAAATAGCATCATCCTTATTCTAAATTGCCAAAAAGGAAAAAAATTAAATTTAAAAAAAAAGTTCCTTAGTTGCCCACTTCTCCCCAGAGCACCTTTGTCTTCTCCCACAGCAAGTAAGACCAGAAGGTCTCTCCTCTAGTCCTTGGGAAATATTTCCCGGAGTGTCTCCCAATTTTATTTTTTTAATATTTCTTTTTTTGCTATATAGCACCTCTGAAGAAGAAAAGCAATCCCTGAGGTCTTACACCAGCAGCAGCACATTTGTGGGATAGCTCTTGCAAAACCTGCTCCCTTCATCCCTGCCCCACTTTTAACTCTGAGCAGAAGAGAACCCCCTCAGTTCTGCACCTTCCTAAACTCAAGGTTCTTGAGTGTTCTTTTTTCTGGCCCTGTTTTTGGACCAGAGTTTTATTTCTGGAATGGACCCTGGAGCTCAGCCCCACAGATCATTCCCCTGGAGCCTGAACCCTTCCCTGCCTTCAATGTAAGACAGGATTCAGCCTTATTTACTGCGCCAGTCTGATTCCTCTCGCATCTCTGTCGGGGGTTAATCTCYCTTTTAACTCCTGTCTGCTCTCTCTTTGTACGGCTTTAAATCCTCCTGTAAAAGCCTGAGATTTGAAGTGCTATGAAAGGACATCCCCCACGGTGCCCAGACCCCTCCTGGGTCTGTTTGCTCGTGTGCAGGGTTGCTGCTGCAATCTCTGCTCTTCTCCAGCTCCAGCATTGCCCCCAGTAGCGGAAATTAAAGCTGTGGCCACCTCAGGCAGCCCCAGTGGCACCTGTGTCCCTGCAGGGCACAGGCATTTCCCTGTGGCTGCAGCCAGCAGCGATTTTGGCAGTGCAGAGCAAAGCTTGGGCAATGAAAATGGAAGGCCAGTGCCAAACAGAGTCACCTGTGTGCAGTCCAAGTGTTTGAGCACTTGGGGACAGGAACAGCACCTGGACAGAGGACACTCCCTGTTTCCATAACCCTTAAAATTCAGGAGCTGCACAGCAGATGCAGAGCCTGGTTTAACTGCAGACACCGGGGGTTATCTGGCACCCACGGAGCTGCAGCTCACACAGCACAGGCAGAAAATGAACTCATCCATCAAATCACACCCGCATTACTTATTTTACCTCTTCTGCAAGGACTGCCGATAACACTGTGAGGAGATCCTCATGCTGGGAAGGTGGAAACTCCAACAGGTCACCACCACAACAACTGCCTTCCAGTGACACTGCAAGGGTGGGGTGGGTCTGCAGAGCYCTTCAGAACACCAAAACGCTCTGCAATGTGGGATTAACGGAGCTGCATGTCAAACACACCCAAGACACTTTCACCTGGCCCCCAGAACAGCTGGGCAAGGATCACAGGTGAAGATCAGCCTGATGGAGGCACCAGGGAATAAAGCCCGTGGCACTTGACCTCAGGAGGCTTCCACAGACCCTTTATCACTCGAGATCTTTGCCATGGTAAGAGTTCAACACTGTGTCTTCCCTAGCACAGATTCCAGCAGAAAARCAAGTTTTTGCCTTGTATTTTCAGACACTTGCCCAGGAAAACYCACAGGTCCTGTCCACACTGGTCAGCAAAACCYTGATAATCTTCTMAAATGAGCCCCACAGCAGCTCRCTGCTCAGCCTGGAGTCACACAAGGACAAATTCCTCAGCTCCCTTTTCCTTTGGGCTCGTTGTCTGACCTGAGCTGCTGCCGTGTCACCCCAGCTCAAAGGGCTCTCAGGTGAGGAAATGTTCCTCCCACAGCAGAGGAGGAAGTGGAAAACACACCGAAGGGGTTGACAACACCTTCAATGCCTGATTTATGGTTTGAAAAAAGATCACTTCTGCTACCTCCTCCCTGTTTTTGGGTCGTGTTTGGCAGCCTTTGGAGGGCTCGTTCTTCTGCTGCACTGCCCACAGCACAATGCCTCTCTCACCCAGTGCTGTTCAATTCTATATGTTATTAAGCATAATGCATTATTTTTATTGAAATAATCAATTAATTAATTATTTTKAAAATAAACAAATAAATTAAATTTCATTTTGGTAGATAAATAAATAAATTAAAGTAATTCAAACCAAAGAAAAAGATCCACCAAAAAAATTCAAAAATTCAGAAAAATTAAACTAATTCAAACAAACAAAAAAAAAAAAAAAAAAAAAAAAAAAAAAAAAAAAAAAAAAAAAAAAAAAAAAAAAAAAAAAAAAAAATAAAAAAAATAAAAAAAAAAAAACACACAAAAACAAAAAAAAAAAAAAAAAAAACACAACCACCAAAACAAAACAAGAATCACCACAAAAGCAACCTCACCAAACCCAAAAACTTTGAGAAACCTTATTTGGACTAGCAATTCCCAGTCTGCGCCCAGAATGAACCCAGCTGGTACAAAAGGAACAGACGGGGGGCAAAGACAGAAAAGGCACACAAATAAACCCACTGCATGGATTTTCCTAACAGACTCAGCCCAGCACCACATGAAAACACAGTGACCACTCCGACACATCAAGCTGGCAAGGATTAAAATGGAGCTGTGGACAAGAAGGGGAATATCTACTAAAAACACAACTGAAGCTCCCAAAGGCTGTGAGGGGGAAGCTGGTGGTGCATTGTCACTGTCCAAACTTCCTCTGTGAACTGGCAACAACTAATGGGTGACATTCACAGAGAGGCAGTGGGCTCAGAGCATGAAACAGGGAATCTCTAAGGATGGAAAAGCCCTCCCAAGACTGAGGAGTCCAATCTGTGCCAAATCCCCAACTTGTCCCCAGCCCAGAGCACTCAGTGCCACCTCCAGGGTTCCTTGGACACCTCCAGGGATGGGCACTCCAAACTTCCCTGAGCAGCCCCTGCCAAGGCCTGACCACCTTTTCCATGGAGAAATTCCTCCTGGTGTCCCCCCTGCCCCTCCCCAGCCCAGCCTGAGGCCGTTCCCTCTCCTCCTGTCCCTGTTCCTGGAGCAGAGCCCGACCCCCCCGGCTGCCCCCTCCTGTCAGGGAGTTGTGCAGAGCCACAAGGTCCCCCTGGAGCCTCCTTTGCTCCAGGCTGAGCCCCTTTCCCAGCTCCCTCAGCCTCTCCTGGGGCTCCAGCCCCTTCCCCAGCTCCGTTCCCTGCCCTGGACACGCTCCAGCCCCTCAATGTCCCTCCTGTCCCGAGGGGCTCAGAGCTGTCCCCAGCACTGGATGTGTGGCTTGGCAGTGCCACCACAGAGTAGTGAAACCTGCCCAGGTCAGGCTCTGACTGCAGCAGAAATGCACGTTCTGGAGAGGGGAATTTTGCCAGACTCCAGGCTCCTTCCCAGAGCTATGACACACACGGAAACCAGAGCTGGGATGTGGGCACACAAGGGATCTTTTGTTCCTCTGTGAGAAAAGCCCGGATCAGCTCGGGCAGTGGCGGCGGTGCTGGCTCTCTGTGTGATCACAGCACAGCTCCCAGGCTGCTCCCAGCAGGGCAAACACCTTCTGCAGCCCCYACTGCACCAGGCCAGGACAGGACTGTGCCCAAGGAGGTGCTGGCACTGCCCTGGGGACAATCTGTGYCCCAAGGTGTTCACTGCTCCCAATCCCACAGCCATTTACCATCACTAAAGGATCCATCCTTCCAACACCTCAACACCATTAACAACCACCAAATAATCCATTCTTCCACCACCCCAGCACCATTAAAATCACCAAAGTATCCATCCTTTGACCATGCCAGCACCATTAAAATCACCAAAGGATCCATCCTTCCAACACCTCAACACATCACTAACAACCACCAAATAATCCATTCTTCCACCACCCCAACACAATTAACAATCACCAGATGATTCATCCTTCCACCACCCAACACCATTAAAATCAACAAAGGATCCATCCTTCCACCACCCCAGCACCATTAAGGATCCACCCTTCCACCAGCCCAGCACCATTAACAATCAGCAAAGGATCCATCCTTCCACCACCCCAGCACTTGACTCCACTGCCTCCAGCAGCAACACTTGGAGCAAATTAACCCCAGGAYGCTCCTTTTGTTTAAAACAATATTATTTCAGAGAACTGAGTGTGTTCAGTCTCACACTGGGTATAAGGGGAGTTTGTAAAGAGCTGGTCACTGTAAAAATTAAGAGGATGTCACATATGAATTTTAATCACTCGCCCCTTTTTTTTAAGCTGTTTTACATGCAAGTGCTGCAAAGCAACTGTCTGCAAAACATCCTCTTTGGGAAAAACTCACGTTTAAAGGGGAGTTTTAACACATGCCGAACTCACTGTAAGTGTTCAGGTGCTTTGGGAACAATTCTGACTCAAAAAAGGGATCAGGTGTTGTTATACACCCTCTGCAGCCTCCTTGGACAGCCCATCCGCAACTTTTTTTATTTTTTTCCTTTGAATCTGGCATTTTCTGATGACAGGACAAAAGCAAGCAGAGGATCCCACAGTCACCTGTGAAGGGCCCCCTGTCCCAGCTCTGGGGCAGTGAGAGAGCACAGGAGCATGTCACTAACCTTGCATACACCTGCTGCTTCACATTCTGCTCTTCCTGCCCCATTCTGCCTCTACCTGGCCATGGCAGAGAAATAAACACCTAATCACCTCCAATTTGTCTCATTTAACAGAGAGCCGTAGATTTTGTGCCCTTCTCCCTTACCATCCACTCAATACCATTCCATCACCTCCACTGCACTTCCCCTGTGCACTCTGGGCCTCTGATGGAGATAAAATATTCAAAAACCCAGAAGACTGGGCCAGAGACTGCTTTCCTGCTCTCAATCACCTTGGAAGTTTGACCTTCTGAGACAGCAGGTTTGAGTTTTATTCCTGATCCATCAGGATGCATCAGACATAATCCAATTGTTTAAAAGCTGAACTGCAAAAATGAGCGGTGTTCCAGCACCAGTTTAGGTTTAACGAGCCACAACCCACCTAAAGCTGGGCTGCAGACACGAGGCATCCCACAGAGTCAGCGTTTCAGATGAAAAAAGGGCAGGAAGAAGTCCTGTTCAATGCCCTTTACTCATCACCAGGAGCTGTGCCATCCCCACGCCCTCCTCGGAGCGCCTCGGAGTGAAAAGCTCGGAGCTGTTGTGCAGAGAACACAGCACCGCCCAGAACCATTCAGATTCAAAACTCAGCGTGCTGCATTTTAAGGCACATTTCAAATAACCATGTAGATTCCTATAATCCACRTCCCAATCTCCTCTGAGCCCTGTCTGAAACCCTCCTTTGTAGCCAAGCCTGCAATTACTGTAATAACARCCCAAAACAGAGCCAGAGGAGCGCTGAGCAGCGAGCACCTTGCTTCAGAGCTCTGAAGSTGCTTATTTCCCTGTCCCCTTGAAAAAAGAGCCTGAACCACCCAGAGACAGCACTTACCAATTATGAGTTGCGGTCAAAAGTAGCTTTATTCTGATGAGGAGGAAAGCAGAGACAAGCATTGCTGGCCAGAGTTGTGTGTTAGCCCACTGCCTGCAAATTCACTCAGGGATGTGGGAAACAACGTGTCTGCCCTGGCACAGACTTGAGCAGAAAAGCAATGTTGCCTTGCATTTCAGACACTTGCCCAGGAAAACCCATGGGTCYTGTCCACACTGATCAGCAAAWCCYTGAAATCTTCTAAAATGAACCAYGCAGCAGCTCRCTGCTCAGCCTGGAATCACACAAGGACAAGTTCCTCAGCCTTCCTCCTTCTAGAGGCAGCTCCCCGAATTCCTGAGCTCTTCTCAAAGCACAGACACTCACAGGAGAGAAMTGGGCTGGACTCAGGCTGGGTGCAATCCACCCAACCTCTGCCATGGCCGTGCACCTCCAAATGCATTTCTGGGTTGAACTCTGAGCCATTTCTGATTAGAAATCACTAACTCACCACTAAAACCCAGAAACACCAGAAGGGAGGTTCCAACCTTTGGAAAATGATTCAGTGCTTACTCTTGCTATTGAAAGCCAGGGATATACAAAAATCTCAGCTAAGCCACAAGCAAACATAAACACACCGTGTGAGTCTGGACAACTATAATAAAATGATCCCCAGTAAAACAAATTTCAGTTTCCTCTCAAGTTCTCTTTTGGAACATAACTTACTTGTTAAGAATAAAATCCTACATTTATCCCCAGCAACACAAGAAGCATGGAAATAAATAAAGAAAAACTCTCACCATATCCATCTGGTGAAGACACTCTTTGAAGGATCCATAAATATTTCCAAGTATCTGCCAGTCACCTCCTAACTCAACATCACAGTGTCTCCATAAAACAACAACTAACATTAGCTTCTGGGTTTAGTTTGACTATCTCACCAAATTATCTGAAATGTGGTTTCCTCTAAGCTATTAAACATGACATTTGCAGAGTGGTTTGAATTTCTTCCAGGAAACCTGTCCAAGCAGCAGCARGAGAGGGATCCCCCACTGAATCCCTGAGCTCTTGAGGACCACAAAGATCCCCACCAGCCCAGCAGTGTGAGTGTAATAATGGAGTGAAATCATTATGCAGAATTAATTAGAAATACCCWATCTCCAGCACGCCATCTTTCACGACTTTCATTGAGTATCTGCAGTGATTTAATGGATCTTTACCCACTTTTGACCCAAATCCCAGGGCTGGGCCTGCACTGACCTGGCCATCTGCTTGTAGGCTTCCTCGGCCACGGCGAAGATGTGYGGGTCCATGTCGCCGATGTTCTGGCCGCTGTAGGCGTAGATGACATCCTGCTCRTAGATTGGCAGCTGCTCATAGGGGTTGATGGCCACCAGCACGATACCTGGGGCAGACAGASAGGCAGGGTGTCACCAACCAAGCAGGGAGAGGGCATTTCAGGGGTTGCAGGGCTTGTGCCAGTTGATTCAATGAGGTTTTTATAATGCAAAGATTGAAAGCTCGCAAAAGAGGCGAGCAGTGAACGGGGAAGGGCGCGCGATTCTCATCTTATCTCACTGCCTTTGACAGTAAGGCAAAGAGCTGCAAAGGGGACACACAAAATCCGTGAGAAGGACAAAAATACCCAACCATCTCCACTGTGTGAAGGCAGGCTTTGCAGGAGGGGTGAGGAGAGACCAACACAGCCCAAGCCATCACTCCAAAAAAACAATTTCTGCTAGATGCAAACAAACACCCTGGGTTTTCCCCTGGCTTGAGTTACAAGCAAAAGCTCCCAACAAAGAATGTACCAAATCAAACTGGAATACATAAATCACAGGAAAGGAAYGCCAGAGCCTGCTCTGAAGTTTTTATGCCTCCTCTCCAGCTCTGTGCATGTCGGAAGAGGCGGCAAGCTGGGGGCTGAGCAGAAGCCAAGCCATGTGTGGTGCTCTCTCTGCACTCCAGGGAGATGCTGGGCACCTGGCAGTGACAAKCCCCACCTCGGAGGAGTTCCAGGTCAGGCAGGGCTCACTGTCTCCCCCAGGGGCTCCAGGAGCTCCTGGCTGTGGGGCTGGGCCGGCTCCAGGCTCGGCATTCTCCAGTTACAGGAGCTCAGGAGCTCCCAGCTTGTGACAAACACCACGAGTGTGACTCAGCTTGTGACAAACACCACGAGTGTGACTCAGCTGGCCGTGGAAGGCAGAGGTCAGTGGCTGTCACACCAGCTGCCCCTGCAGGACACTGACCCAGCTGCTGCTCCTCTGGGAGCCCCATTCCTGCCTGTCTGCATCCTGCTGTGCTCAGGGCAGTAGCCCCTCACGCACCAGAACTGCAATGTAAACACTGCTGCAGGACTGTCCCCAGCTCAGATAAACCCTCTGCTGCCCTTCTCAACCACGCTGTAACCAAAGCATGAGGCATGCTGCACCTGAAGCCCAAAGCCCTGGGATTTCATTCATTCACACAACACTCGAGGTGATCATGAACGTTCACAAGAAGCTGCAGCCACAAATCCTCGCTGATTTGGGGTGAGAGCAGGGGGCTGAAGGCACACGTGCAGCGGCAAAAGGCTGCAAGTCATGCCAGCAGTCTAGCACCACGCAGCATTAAATCCTGGAAGGAAACATCACTGAGAGCCACAGAGGCTGTGCATTTCTAGGACTCTGTTTCACAAAGTCCCCTCCTCCTGCCAGGCATTTCCTCAACAGCCCKGAACTGAACTCTAAATCACAGCTGTGAACACCAGCTTTTACAGGACACAGGGAATGGCTTGGCAGTGCCAGAGGGCAGGGATGGATGGGATATTGTAAAGGAATTGCTGGCTGGGAGGGTGGGGAGGCCCTGGCACAGGGTACCCAGAGCAGCTGTGGCTGCCCCTGGATCCCTGGCAGTGTCCAAGGCCAGGCTGGACATTGGGGCTGGGAGCAGCCTGGGACAGTGGAAGGTGTCCCTGCCCATGGCAGAGGGTGGAAAAAGGTGATACTTAAAATCCCTTCCAACCCAAAYAAGTTTGGGATTCTGTGAATTGCTTTCTTTCCTTTTTTCCTTATTTTTTTAATTGCAACTTGCTGCTGTCCATTCACAGGTAACTGCTGAATTTAGTCCTGAAGAGCTTTGGCACTGCACCCTCCCCAGAAACCCAACTCACACTTGCCCTCCTCCTGCTCCGAATTCAGGAGTCAGATGATTCCCAGAGCCATGAAGAAAAGGAAGGAAACCACAGCACCAGAAGGCTTTTTTTCATTTTTCCCAGAGGAAAAGCTGCTATGGACATTCCCCAGCAGGATCACTCTTTCTGGCATGCTGCTGCTCTCCACTGGTTTGCCAGGTCCCACTTTTCCCCTCTGGGACTGCCAAGACCATGAAAGGCTGGCCACAAACCCCTTTGACAAGATGTTCCCACCAAGCACAGATGGACCACGAGCTCAGCAAGCTCACAGTGCCCCAGCCCTCAAAAAACACCTCTACTCTTACATCCTGTTGACAAACCCTGGTGCCTCCCATCCACCCTAAACCCACACACCATCTAGCTTCCTCACTCTGCAGCCTCTGCTCTGTGGTCTCAAGGAGTTTCTCTGGCCCCCCAACCTTCCAGRAGCAGGATGTGTGGTCTGGGCACTCACCACAGTAGGTGTAGATGTGGTTGGACTCGAGGAAGCGCACTTTGAGGTTGTGCAGCACGGCGGGYTCGTGCAGGTAGCTGAGGGCGGTCAGGTCGTTCTGCCCCACCAGGATGTCGGGGTTGCGCAGGAAGGGCAGCTCGCTCCCCTGCAGGTCGATGGGGTACTCGTAGAGCTGAGGAGACACGCCAGGAACACAAAAAACTTCAATGCCTTCAATGCCTGCATTAATGCACAGCTCCTGCTACTGTGAGATACCTACACACTCTGCTCAAATTTAATTAAAAGCCGCTTTGTGATAAATGCTACAGGGACCYGCATGATAGACTGCCAGGTCACAGGTCACTGGTCTGGGAATGGCTGTGAGCTGACCATCACACAGCCCTGGTGGACATTGATGGTCCACAAGCACCAGCTGGGCACACCTGAGCTGTTTTCAGCCAGCCTTGGGACCAGCACCCTTCAGCCAGCTCCGAGCAGCAACAGGCACCACACAGAAAACCACAGCTTCATCCAATGTGAGAGTTCTCCTGCTCTTGGAAAAGCAACCTCATTTCAAACTTCACCACATTCCCACCATCAGAGCCATTTCTCAGCTCATTTTAAATTCCRGTTACTTTTATATCCAAAACCTGACACCCCTTGGGGCAGGGAGGACACAGAGGAGCAGAGTCCCGCTGCTGAAGTGTTTGAGGAGCCAGGTGACACTGCTGGAGCTGGCATGTGGCAGCCTTATGCTGCTCTTGACTCATCCCCAAATGAGAAACAGAGCCATCAATTAAAGAAAAAATGAGATTTTTTTTTTCTTTACAGAGGAGGAAAAAATATTTCCAGTGATGCTGSTCCTCACAGGATGCCTCAGAAAGGAGGCCTGATGCTCAGGAAATCCCCATTTCCCAGCAAAACCACTGCATGGGTTGTGCCTGTGCGAACAGCACAGGGAAAGCTGACCCAAGTGCAYGAGGACAGGTTCCCTCAGCATGTCTGACAACCTCAGGCTGGTTTTCTCCTCCAATTCCACRTTGTCAATGCCAATTTTCAGGAGTTTGCACTCAGTCTCACAGCTTAATGGCAAACACACCAGGGATGCCTTGTGATATTTAAAAGTCAGCTCTCCATTCAGAGGGAGCACTCCTGCATACAGAGCAGAGCCACAAAACCCATGAAAATTCACTTAAAGCACAAGGACAAAAGGGAAGCACTGAGCAGCTGGGTAATGCATGTTGGCTGTCAGGGACAAAAGGCTCTCCACAGCTCTGAATCCCCTGAAGGTGTGAGTGCTGGCAATCTCCAACCTGATGCACACAAGGGCTGCTCCCCTTGGCTGCAGCTTTTCAGTGACTCGGATCCCACAGAGAAGAATCAAACTGGGCTCCCAGGAAGCCTGGGTCTCTTGCACAACCCCAAAATGAGATGTTCCGTGTTTCACCATAACAGTGACAGGCTTGTTAAGCTACTACCTACAGCTTCCAGTAACTCTCTCATCTCCTTGTACTTCAATGCTGCTGATTCTGAACTCAGCTGCACAAACACAATGGACCTTGCAGGACTCCCCAGCCCCGTTAGTTCCCAGGGAAATACCCAGATTAAAGAGGAAAAAAAGTGATTCCCGCCTGAGTAGTAATACTACTGGGAATCTCAGCCAGGGAAGGAGGATGGGGGCTGTGACACTCAGCAGCTGCAGATACACTTTGGCAGCTCAAGCAGGAGTGGAAGAAAGGAGCTCCTGTGAGTGAAATGGGCACCCAGGCACCCACCTGAGTCCATCCCCGGGGATCCCAACAGCAGCACAGGGACCTGGAGCTGCTGCAGCCAGGCCAGAGGAGGCCACGGAGATGCTGCCAGGGCTGGAGCCCCTCTGCTCTGGAGCCAGGCTGGGAGAGCTGGGGGTGCTCACCTGGACAAGAGAAGGCTCCAGGGAGAGCTCAGAGCCCCTTTTGGGGCCTAAAGAGGCTCCAGGAGAGCTGGACAGGGACTGGGGACAAGTGCTGCAGGGACAGGATAAGGTGAATTACCTTAAGCTGAAGGACAGCATGTTTGATTAGATATTAGGAATAAATTCTTTGCCATAATGGGGTTGAGACCCTGGCACAGGGTGCCCTGGATCCCTGGCAGTGTCCAAGGCCAGGCTGGACATTGGGGCTGGGAGCACCCTGGKATAATGGAAGGTGTCCCTGCCATGGCAAGGGTGGCACTGGATGAACTTTCAGGTCCTTCCAACCCAAACAATTCCATGATTCCGTAATGATTCCATGCCTGGTGTTTCCAAGGGATTGCGGGGTGGCATCTGTGCATCTCCTCATTCAGATTTGTCACTGTGGAGGGTAAACAGACACCAAGCATCCCCCATCTTTTATCCTCCCCAGAAAGCTGCCCTGTAGAGCAAACTGGGCAGGACAACAAAARCAGCTGAGGGTGAGCCAGGAGGAGGCAGCAGCACCAAGCCCTGGGTGCAGATCCCAAAATCAACAYTCTTGGCAAGCCTGGTGCATTCATACACCACCAAAACCCTGGGCTCTGGAGGAACAACTGCCCTGAGGAACTGCCTGATCAACCACATCCCATTGCTGCTGTCCATCGTCCCACCAGGCAGACCGGTGAGGATGCTCCCCACAGTGTGGGATGACTGTTCCGAGGGGATGGGGCTGCTCGCCCTGCTTGGAGCACGCTGAGTTTGGAGCAGGTGGTCTCTGCCAGCTCCTCTAAGTAACAGAGCAGATCACCCTTTAAACAGCTCAGGAAAYCCCACCTGCCCGATGAGGAACGGTGGTTTAGGTGAAATTCTTCACAGAAAATGGATTTGTCCTTCCTGCCGTGCCAGGCACCTCGTGGTGGGTACACAGCACGGCCGCTCCCTTCCCCTACACCAAACCTGCAGCTGAGGCAAATGCCATGGGGAACGTCACCTGCAATTCCCTGCTGCCCCCCAAAATCCCACTCCATGAGGTTTCCATGTGGCACAGAGCRCAGCTGCCCCTCCCCAGCCCCTCAGTCCTGCTCTGGGAATGATTTATTGCCGGCTGCACACAACGCCACAGCCGGGGCTCTTTGTGCACTTGGAACCGGCGCTCGCTAGAAAACATCTACATTTAAATGAGTTTTGTGTTTTTCTCTTTCAAAAGCTTTTCTTATTTGAAAACAAAGGGGAGGAAAAGGGGTTTTGTGTAAGATTGCACTTGGGGAGGAAAAGGAAGGCGTGGAGAAAGCAGTGGCACAGCAGCCACCTCTGAGCCGCGTGTGGGCTTTCCATCAGCGCCCCAGGTTGAGGAGACGCCACCAGCCGTGCTCTCCACAATTTGTTCAGCAGCAAAAAGCACAAACTGACATTTCTAACACGCTGCTGCCATTAAAAAAAAACTACATCCTGATACCACACACCATTGCAAGTTTGCCAGGAGATGAAAGGAGATGATGGAGGTCAAGGGCTTTTCTCACAACCCACTGCAACACGAGTGTCTAGGGAGGGAGCAGCCAGGGAAAAGCTGGAAGTGTTGAGGCAATAAAACACATTTGAAACCACTTCACAGAAACCATGAGATGGCTCGGGCTTCTTCACACATTAATTTGAGGCTTTAAGTTACTAAAAAGAATAATGGCGTTCAAAAGCTTACAGTTTCATCTTCAAGTTTCAGCTGGAGGCTTTTATCTCCCTCTTTGTAATCCTTGATAATTTCTGCYGATCTCCAAACTTCATCAGGGTCAGGAATCCAAACCCTAGTGTACTGCAGAGGTGAAAAAGAAAAGAAAGAAGAAGTTTAAACGTGATGAAACCTCAGGAAATTAAATCAGAAATAAATTAATTCTCCATTAACAGAGTCTCACACTCATTGTAAAGTCAGTGCAGCTAAACCATTTATTTTAGTAAAATTAAAAAAAAAAATCCTGTTTTAGTTTCTGAGTATATTAAAGACCACAAGTCTAATTTTTCAGTCTAATTTTCTCCTGGACAAGGTGTACACTGACTTGTTAACAATCTAACAAAGCAGGGTAAAGTCTGAAGGCAAATGTGGAATTTGGTTTCCCTGGGGAAAAAAAAAAAAAAAAAGCTTCCCAGAGGCTTTTGTGAAATAACACAATTCACCCCCAGCAGACCTACACCAAAGTGTGTTCATTTTGCACAAAACAGGGCAGTGTGGTCCCCACAGAGCAAGCCCTGACCCAAACCCATGGCCATAGACCRAGGCAGTTGGACAGCAACAACAAAGCCAGAGATGAAAACACAAACAGGGCTCCAGGAACACTCTTAGATTTAAATGAATTAATTATAGGTTCAAATTAACCTTTCTTGCATCTACAAAGTCAGGGCCASCAAGGGGGAACTCCCAAAGCAGACCCAGGCAGCCCAGCCCAAGTGCCCACAGGACTTTGGTTGAACACACAGAGCCAGGCTGGTGCTGGACTCATCCAGCCCACAAAGCCAGCAGGAACCCTTCAAACACCCATGATTTATCAGCATTTTGGGGGTATCTCTCCCCTCTGTTCCTCCTGTTGACTGAAATAAGAGCTACATAACCTCATTCGTACCCAAAACACGGGGTGCTGGGGAAAATCCCGGCAAATCCCAGTGACAGCAGCATCAGAGCCCCAAAGGGGGTTTTGGCCTTCACTGGGAACCAAACCCCAGTACACAATGTCCAAGGAACATTTTGTAACCAAGTTTTTAATCAAACATTTTAACCGAGTTCAAACAGCAGCATTCACCACCTGACAGACCTCGGTACAGCTGAAAAGCAATAAGGTTTTTATTCGCTATCACTCGTGATTATTTTTAGAGCTGCTCAATAGCCACAGCAGCAGGAACCTTTGGATGTTAACGGAGCCACACAATTGYATTGCCAGAACAACAGTTCCTACCAGGGAGGGGTGGGGAAAGTTTAAAAACCTGAATTTTCTGGTGCCCTGTGAGCCTGCAGCGCTCTCCCTGCCGTGAAGAAGGGGGGCTGCAAGAAAAGGGGCTGCAGGGGAAGGGGATGTAGGGACCCCCACAGCCCCACCACCACGGGCTCACCCAGTGCCAGCTCTCTGCTGGCAAAAAGCAAKATTCTGACACGCTCTGGAAATGCCCAAAACAGCCGAGGATCAGGACGTACCCAGCTTCAAACACAAGCAGCTGCTGGTCTTGGCAACCTCGCCAATTTTGCACCTGCACAGGGGCCCCGGACCTGCCCAGAGAGGGACACACTGACCCCAGAGCCACCCCAAACAGCCCTGTGAGTRCCTTGTGGGTGAAATTTGGGTACAGCTCCAGCAGCAGGAGGTGACAGGGCCACCCTCAGCAATTCGTCACCAACCACAGCCACGAGTCACCCAGGAGTAACAGGAGAAAAGTAGAAGTGAAATTTCTCTCTTTTTCTTTTTTTTTTTTTGACAGAAAATTCCTTCAATCTTTAAGGATGCCTTTAAACAATATTGCTAAAATTAACTAGAAATAGCTCCGCAAACTCAGCCTCAAAAACAAAATAAATCAAACAAACAAACAAAAAAAGGTTTACTTCGGGATTTTTAATAACCAGATTTCCAGCAAAACTAAAGCCATCCAGCGCTCTCACAGCCTCTTGCATTATTCCACCCAGCTTAAGCAGAAGCTTAATAAATTCAATCCCCACCTCCTGATTTGATTTAGATTTTAGCAGGCCGCCGCTGCGGATGCAGATTAAAGCCAACATTAAATTAGAAGAGGCAGGTCTTGCTTTACTGTTTCAAAGACCTCGGTGCTGGCCAAAGGCACTCCCAGCAAGCTCTGGGCAATCCATCCCAGCCTGGGGAGATGCTGGTCTGCAGGCGAGGAGCTACAATTCTGAGGACAGAGCATCATTTCCATGGCATTAAGAAAATTGTATAATCTTCCATTAAGTAAAAAAACACCAAAAATCAGCGATCTCAGTTCGTCTGGGCTGACTGGCAGTTGTGAGTCTTCACGGCAAGCTGGACATYGGCAAATCCATCCTTGTTATTGCTGGATTTTAGTCCTCCCCTGAGGTATTTCAGGAATGCCAACACTCACAGCTGACCCCGGGAAGCTCTCTTTGCTCCTGGTCAAGGGCATTTTTCCAGGGGCATCGTTCCAACCAGCTGCAGATAGCGGGAGGGCACAGCGGAGAACCCGCCAKAAAAACCACAATAAAGCAGCAACAACCACCTCACCATCGGGAATTCAGTAACAGGGGTTAAGATAAAGTATCTCGTGACAAAGGTTCCTCCACACACAGGTTAAGAAAATCTCATGAAAGGATTTCAGCAGAAGTCAGAAACAGTGATTTTTTAAAAAAAAAAATCAATTGTGAGAGCACAGATGTTAACTAGAACAAGGTGGAAATTGGGACAAATCTCTGCATATTTTTCTYTGTAAAACAAGCACACTTCTACTTTTCTCCCTCTGCAGTGGGCTTGTTGCTAACCCCACTCTGTATTGCTCAGTGGTCCAGTACTGCTGGATAATTTTGAAAAGGAAAAAAAATACACACAAAAGGAGAACCAGCAGGAGCATCAGCCCTGGCTCCCTGAGAATATTTGTATTTACACATACAGCACGTGAATGGTTGAGCAGCTTACCCTGAAACAGAACAATAACCATCCTCCAGCTCTCACAAGCTGTCTATTACTAAAATTAAAGTTTTCCCAAACCGTGATCCTCTCAAGTAAGAGGAAAAGTACAAGCTGTACTTTGAATTAAAAGCGGTCAGATCACACACTCTGGGTGTCATTTTCCTTTTCCCTGTTTTGTTTTGTTTTGTTTTTTTTTTAACTAGTATCAAAGATCACTCCAAAGAGATCATTTAAAGGGGCTCTCACAGAAATAAMAAAAAAATAACCTAAGGATTTTACTTGCAGCCCTGTGTAGATGCCCACAGCATCCCCGTTCATCTCTGCACTAAATTAAACTACTCTCCATCAATGCTCATGAATGCAGTCCTGGGCTGAGCTGGGGTCACCAACACCAGTGATTTGGCCACCCCATGGCCATCATTCCCAAAGCAGCAGGATCCTACGGTCCCCAGGAGTTAGAGGTGGTAATTGAGGGAGTTTCTGTGCTGTGGTAAATGTCTTTGTGCACACCAGCCGTGCCTGTGAGTGCTGGGAAGAGCACCTGGATGTGTGCTGGCAGGAGGGGGACACAGACAGGCACCAGCTCCACAGCTCTCCTGGGTGCCCTGCAGCCTTAAAATTCCCTTCTGCCCCACTTGGCAGTGACTCAGGAGAAAAATCTACTTGGCCTGTGACGCAGCAAGGCGCAGGCGAGGTGCTGTGGCAGCAGGGCAGAATATCTGCATTAAGGGACTTGTGCATCATTACCTTTTCACTATTATTTACAACATGGAGTACCGAGGCAGATGGCAAACCGTAATCCTCCCTTTCCCACCCTCTGACTGAGGTTTTCATCCCGGCAGGATTTCTGCCCTGCCYGACAGACGAGCAAAGCCCATATTTAGGTCAGAGCTCCCCGAGCCGTGACTCCAGGACCTGCTGACCCCTGAGTCTGACCCTGGGCTGGCATCCCTGCCTGCTGCTGGGCACCACCAGCTGGCAAACCCTCAGGAGGGACAGGAGGAGGTGGCAGAGGGTGAGGGTGTCCCTGCTGGGGACAGGGCAGGCAGGGATGTCCCAGTGTCACACATCCCTCCCCTGACTGGTGCTGGTATCCAATGCTGGCGGTCACACACAAGCCCAGCACCTCCAGCACGAGCCCAGGGGGACCCAGAGCACATCAGGGACCTCTGACAGGGAAAGAGAAACTTCTCCCTCACCCTAAAACCCCCCACACAATGAAAGGAGAAGGTACACCTGGGAAATCAACATTTAAACTCACGGTGGGCGACACACACTGCAACAGAATCATGCTCTAGGGACAGAGCAAAAAAAGGCAATGTGTTGTGTTCTTAAAAAACACAAAAAACATCATTTGAGCCATGGAATGCAAGTGTTAGCCTGCTGAGAGTGTTAGATGTAAAGAGAAAGTGGCTCACTGCAGGGGTGGGTGTCTCTAATTCCTCAACATGAGAACGAGCAAATCGAATGTTTCCCAGGGCTGATAAAAATGTGCAAAACCAGAGAGCAGAGCCAAGGACGATGGGTGTGATCTACACCATCCCTCATATTTCCACATSCCAGTGGAGATGGGCCCAGGACAAACACACAAACGCAGACCCAGACAGTGCCTCCTTTACTGCACGGCTCCTAAATTTTGGGGAGCCTCTCTCCACCCCRGAGCACTGCTGGGGCCCCTGAATCTGAGCAAACCGTGTGCTCCACTGATGCCTTCAAGACTCATGGATTTTCTCCTCTCCCCCTGAAGAGCTGTCACACTGATGGATGGCTCCAAGTCTCCCACCAGCACTAAATCTGCTCTATTTCTCCTTGTGGAATTTTATTCCCCTGCCCAAAATTAACTCCGATGATGATTTGCATGAAGTGTCACAGCAGCTGAGCAGTGCTTGGACAAGCAGCATCTGCAGCATTTATCCACTGGCTTGTTCGGAGCATTTCTAATGAAGGGGCATTTTAAAACCTTTGGTTTGTCACTGCACCAACTTCACGTCACCAAAGGAGACAGAAAACTGGCACCGAGCATGGGTGCAGGCGAGCTCTGAAACCCGGGTACAAATACTGGGGGTCCCTTGAAGGCTTTACTTTAATTGAGTGTGATTTTCAGGACAATTTCCAGGACTAATCAATAGTCTTACATGTAACTAACAGCCAGCTCGTGTATTCCCAGCATCTCCCCCGCCACTTCTTCCGTGGCATCCCAGCGTGGCTCGTTACTGCAGGTTTAATTAGGAGTGACAAGTTCAGCGTCAAGGTCTTGAGTGAGTGCACACACAGCCCTGCTCTCGCTGCAAAATTCCTCTTCCAGTAAGTCATCAGACACTGCAAAGACTGGGAAAAGCCCCAGGTGCTTCGGGACAGGGCAAACAAACAACTTGGGCTTAACTTGGGGTAAAAAAAAAGCAGTCCCTGGTCCTAATTTGGGGTAAAAAAGGCA
>NW_026623591.1:727613-730008 GCF_030028575.1 Malurus melanocephalus
TGGCACAGGAGTCAGGGTGACACAGGGTGACACAGGAGCCGTGCAAAGCTGGGATCAGGGTAGCACAAGAGCCAGGCCCAGGATTGGGGTGACACAGGAGCCAGGGCTGGGATCAGGGTGTCACAGGAGCCAGGGCTGGGATCAGGGTGACACAGGAGCCAGGGATGGGATGGGATCAGGGTGTCACAGGAGCCAGGGCTGGGATCAGGGTGACACAGGAGCCCTGCAGGGCCAGGATCGGGCTGACAGAGCAGTCCCCAGCCCAGGGTAACCCCAGTTCAGCACTGGCAGGGCTGGGAGGTGGCAGCAGACCTGTCCAGGGTGCAGCCAGCAGCCTGACAAAACCACAGTGGGCCAGGCAGAGCTCTTCCTTCCCCCTGCAAGGCTAAGCCTGGCGTTAAAGCACTTAATTGTGCTCCATGGCAGAATTAAACAAACCCTGGCAATGCCCTCCAAAACTGAGCATTCCCCAGGATGAGAGCAGCACCAAGAGATGCCAGCCACCAGCAYCAGACATAATCCARTTGTTTAAAAGCTGTGGGAGTCCCCTGCCCTCCTGGGGTCCTTCCAGCAGAGCATCACTGCCCCACAGAAAGTGCTGAGTTTCCCTTTGGTCAGGTCTGGCTCCCCATTTTCCCTACAAGATGCTCACCATAACCATAACCATAACCATCACCATCACCATCACCATCACCATCCATCCCTGCTCTTCAGGCCCCAGAAATCTCAGCAGAGTCCCTGGGAAATACAAAAACGCTGGGGATAAAGCCAATGTGACGTGACTTGCCCGTGTCCCTGGAAGAGCTGGTGGCATCAGCAGCTCGGAGCAGGGAGCTCAGCACCCTCAGCACCCCCAAGCACCTCCCGGGGCTCCAGCACCCACAGGATGCTCGTGGCCATCACCCAGACACAGCAGCTCCTCTGGGACCCTTCACCTCTCCACAAGTCACTGATCAAAACATTCTCACACTGCACAGGACCCTGAAAACAAACCTTGACCCAGTGTCTGAGGGGAATCAGGATGAGCTTTCACAGCCAGCTCAGCCATGCAGCCAATGGTTTTTTTTTTTTTATTACAGTAAGTGTTACTGGTGTTTTTACAGACTCCGTTTTTGCCTCTTTTTAACTAAAATCTCCATGCAGGGGCCAAGTGTCCCTGGCACGACTTTCACCAAACAGCCTGTCATACTGCAACAGTGAAATCCKAACAGTGAAATCCTTCCAGGCTACTTTCTGCAAATCCCTGTTGATTGGCATTAATTACCCTTCTCTCATGTAATTCTCAATTAATCAAAACCTTCAGTTGTGATGTAACCTCACCTTCCTTGTCTCGTTTTCCATCCGAACTCCGTGTGAGCACCTTGGTGAACACAAGCTGGATCCAAAACATGCTCAATATTCACCACTTMCAGCTAATGTTAATGAATAGTTAAAAAACAGCCTTTGGGTTTAATTAAATAGTCAAAGATGGCCTTTTGCCCTGGGTTTTCAGAGTCCTCTATCTGTAACTCAACCTTKCGATGCTTTAGGGAAATTCACGAGCCTGTTCAGCTCCCAGGGCAGTGGGAGCTCTTAAAGGATTTCAGAGAAAATGGTCCTGGGAGGAGCTTGGCTCTGCGGAGCAGGGATGCAGCCAGGGGACACCACAGCTTCCAAATCGAAGTGCTGAAAGCAGTGTCTGCCTCTGCGGTGGCACCGGTGGCAATCAGGGTGTCACTAGCACCTCCCAAAATCCAGGATACACACACAGCACATCCCCGGCATCCAGAGCTCAACCATCCTCCCCACTGGGCACAGCTGTGCCCAAACAGCACCAAAATCCACCTTTGATTGCAGGGCAACCTCTCCAGCCGACCGGGCTGTTAACCTCATTCGAAAGCAGTAATTGGATTAATCAACCTGCACGGTCACCCCTCACATCCCCAGAACTCGTGCGTTAAACCCCCTCGGAACATCGCTCACGCATACCAAATTCAAAGGGTTTTGACTTAAAGTTACAGGACATTTGTTCAGCTTTTCCCAGCAAGAGGGTCAGGCTGGAAGGGCCCCCGGCACCACCTCTGCATCCTTTTCACTGCCGAGCAACTGAAGGAAAACAAATCGATTACCAAGGATTTAACTAAGCAACGTTTTACCAGCGGTAATTAAAAAATTCCAGCAGTAAGGTCCGTTAGCAAGGAGACATCAGACATCTGGAGAACGGCACCAGCGATGGAGACACAGAACTGGAATTAAAATGTTCAATTAAAATAACTGAAGCASTGAACAAGCACGCAGACACTCGGAGCTGCTGAGGAATGGGAGGGCAGAGGAAAGGTCTGGAGGGGAACACTGCTCCTGCATTTCCATAAAATGATGGAATGGTTTGGATGGAGGGACACAGTGCCACCCCTGC
>NW_026623591.1:731661-738928 GCF_030028575.1 Malurus melanocephalus
CTGGGAGGGTGGGGAGGCCCTGGCACAGGGTGCCCAGAGCAGCTGTGGCTGCCCCTGGATCCCTGGCAGTGTCCAAGGCCAGGCTGGACATTGGGGCTGGGAGCAGCCTGGGACAGTGGAAGGTGTCCCTGMCCATGGCATTCTCAAGGCTCCTTCCCACCCAAACCCTTCTGTGACTCTGGGATTTCCCCACAGAGGGGGTGCAGGAATCCCCCTGCTCCTCCAGTGGCTGGGATGTCCAGCTGTGGGATTGTCCATCTCAGCCCCAGAGTGACACATTCCAGAGAAGCCACCCCATGAAGGACACAGCACGGCCCAGGGCTCGGCCAGGTCTGCACAGATGGACACAGAGCTGCAGGACATGGGGACAGCCCGGCTGCCCTGATGGTCACAGAGCTGCAGGACATGGGGACAGCCCGGACACAGCGCTGCAGGACATGGGGACAGCCCGGCTGCCCTGATGGTCACAGCGCTGCAGGACCTGGGGACAGCCTGGACACAGGGCTGCAGGACATGGGGACAGCCCGGTCACAGCACTGCAGGACATGGGGACAGCCCGGCTGCCCTGATGGTCACAGTGCTGCAGGACATAGGGACAGTCCAGTCATAGCACTGCAGGACATGGGGACAGCCCAGACACAGAACTCCAGGACATGGGGACAGCCTGGACACAGCACTGCAGGACCTGGGGACAGCCCGGCTGCCCTGATGGTCACAGTGCTGCAGGACATGGGGACAGCCCGGTCACAGAGCTGCAGGACATGGGGACAGCCCGGCTGCCCCGACGGTCACAGTGCTGCAGGACATGGGGACAGCCCAGACACAGCACTGCAGGACCTGGGGACAGCTCGGTCACAGAGCTGCAGGACATGGGGACAGCCCGGCTGCCCTGATGGTCACAGGGCTGCAGGACATGGGGACAGCCTGGCCATGGCACTGCAGGACATGGGGACAGCCCAGCTGCCCTGACGGTCACATCAGCCCCCCAAATCCAGCTCATCCCCGCTGCCAGCACTGCTGTCCCAGGCAGCAATCCCAAGGGACTGGTTTCACAAAAGCTCTTTTCTCAGGAAAGCAGCTCAACCTGCTCAGAAGGCACTCGAGCCAGCTYAGAGAGGAGGTTCCCTCTGTCCATCGGAGCACTGACACAGGCTGGGCTCTGTTTCAAAGAAGCCAGCGAATGCCAGCGTCCCCACAGCCCCTTTCCAGCCAGGAACAGTCTGGGGAAGCTCAGGACCAGGGATTTCCCCACTCCTCCAACCCTTCTGAGCTCCCTTCAGCATCTGCACATGCGGGAGAGAGCCCACACCTMATTCTGCACTGACACAGGGGAAGAGAAGCCACAAATCTCTCCTCATCMCACGGTACAAAGGGAAAGAGGCTGCTCCAGTGGTGCCACAGTTAATGTCATTATCACTCCTAACCTGCCTTTTATTGCTGCACTGCATYTATCCCTGTCACACAGTCAGTCTGCAGGAGTAAAACACAAAGAGACATCCCCAGAAAGCGCTGAAATCCCTCAAAATCGGGGGTTCTGTGAACACCTGGAAGGGATGTGGAGCACAGGACGAGTTCAGGAGCTGCTCACCTTGCACAGGGCAGCTCGGGGGGCTCAGGGAATTCGGGGCTCAAAGCTCAGGGCTCACAGCTCGGGGGGTGACGAGGGCTCAGGAGGTTCAGGGCTCACAGCTCAAGGGGCTCAGGAGGTTTAGGGCTTACAGCTCGGGGGGCCCACAGCTCACGGCTCACAACTTGGAGGGCTCAGGGCTCACAGCTCGGGTGGCCCAGAGGGTTCAGGAAGTTCAGGGCTCACAGCTCGGGGTGCTCACAGCTCGGGGGGCTCAGGGAGTTCAGGAGGTTCAGGGCTCATAGTTCAGGGGCTCAGGGGGCTCAGGGGGCTCAGGAGGTTCAGGGCTCACAGCTCAGGAGGTTCAGGGTTTACAGTTCAAGGGGCTCAGGAGGTTCAGGAGGTTCAGGACTCACAGCTCAGGGGGCTCAGGAGGTTCAGGGCTCACAGTTCAGGGGGCTCAGGAGGTTCAGAGCTCACAGCTCGGAGGGCTCAGGGGGCTCAGGAGGTTCAGGGCTCACAGCTCAGGGCTCACAGCTTGGGGGGCTCACAGCTCAGGAGGTTCAGGGCTCACAGTTCAGGGGGCTCAGGAGGGTGAGGGCTCACAATTCAGGGCTCACAGCTCAGGGGGCTCAGGAGGTTCAGGGCTCACAGCTCAGGGCTCACAGCTCAGGGGGTTCAGGAGGTTCAGGGCTCACAGCTTGGGGGGCTCAGGAGATTCAGGGCTCACAGCTCAGGGCTCACAGCTCAGGGGGCTCAGGAGGTTCAGGGCTCACAGCTCGGGGGACTCAGGGGGTTCAGGAGGTTCAGGGCTCACAGCTCAGGGCTCACAGCTCAGGGGCTCACAGCTCAGGGGCTCACAGCATCCCTGCAGACCCCAGGGCCCCAGCGAGTCTCGTGCCCAGTGGGAGGGACAGCAAGGAGCACAGGACATGTCCCCAGCRGCAGCAGGAGCGCTGGGCTGTCAGAGGGACACACAAACCCAGCAGCCACCGGACCCCACCAACACTCACAGCTGGTTTGGTGGCCACCGCTGCACTGTCACAGCCCACTCAGCACAGCCCAGGGCTGTGGCAGGAAGGACACCCCACACACCCSTCCCTGCTGGGTCCCTGCCACAGCACACATCCCACACTGCTGGCTCCAGTTTCCCCCAAGCTCTGCCTGCAAATAAAGGGTGACGAGAGCTGTGTATCCATTTTTGACTAGCCTGCTTCCATCAAACAACTTAAACATCCTTGATGCATCTCAGCCATCGAACAGCAGCCCTGGGGACTGGTGCTGCACGCCCCAGAGACTCCTGCAAGCCTCAGCCATGGACAGTGTGTTACCAGAGCAGCCAGCTCCCAAATCAAACATGAATTATGCAAAAAGCCTGTAAAAGACAAGGGTCAGTGCTGTTTATGGGGTTAAAGCAGGTAAGGCAGATGCAGCCAGGGCCTCTTCCATCTGCTGGGGTGTTTCAAAAGCTCTTCAGCTTTCAAAATACGAGCCCTGGTTCAGATCYGCACTCATTTGCTCTGCCCTGACTTGAAGTGAAAAATTGCATTGCTTTGTGTGAGCGGGAGGAGTGAAGCCAAGTCCTTCCAAAATCGGCCTTTCCTTTGCAGACAAATTACCATATTGGAGTTCAGCCTCACACCAGGACAGGTTTGTCCAGATCCCAGGAACATTTGAGCTGTTCCCAGCTTTCCAGCTGATCCCAGGCAGGTGAGAGAGGGCAGGATGACCAGGGGAACAGCCCTCCTACCCAKCCAGAGCCTGCCCATCGCACCAGAGCCACCCCAATGTCACCTGAGCTCTGGCCACATGGCTCCAGCCAGGACCCCAAATCCCACTGCTAATGCTGCAGAAAATCCTCTGGAGTCACTCTGGGCACATAGGGGCACCCCGAAGATCAGAGCCCCCCGTGACCAGCTCAGACACCCAGAGGTGTGTGCAAAGGAAATTAATTTATCCAGACGAGCATCAGGGCTACGTCTCTCCCAGCAACCTCTGCAACTCCATTAGAAGCAGCATTTATCAACAGGGATGTATCCAAAAATTGTAAGTCTACTGGCTCTGAAGTTTGAAGGCAGAAGAAACAAGATTTTAACCCAAGGAAGGTGCTAACTCGCTTGGTAAAGATGCTTGAAGCTTATTTATAACCTTCAAGTATACTTGAAGTTATATTATACTTGAAATTGAAGTTATATTATACTTGAAATTGCAGTTATATTATACTTGAAATTCTACTATAATGTGGCTCTTCAAAGAACAGCATTTGGGGAGCAGGTCAGAACAGCAGAGTGGATTTTAGAGCGTGGATGGAAGCAGTGGAGCCGGGCTGCAGGAGAAAGCAGAGCACTGAAGAACACCCACACCCAAATGAGCGCACAAAGGGCTCCTGGCAAAAGCAACAACAAAAGGCTGAACACCTGGACCCCATGCAGAAACCAGCACAGCCCCAGGGTGGACTTTTTGCCCCAAAATACTGCCCGTGAAGCACCACTCATCTTCCCTTTTCCAGGTGGGCTCTGGCACTGCCCCACCACGCTGGACACTGACCCCAGCACCTCACAAAGCCATAAATCTGCAACTCACATTGCCACAGCACCAGCCTGGCCACAGCATAAACATAAGGCAGAGGTGCTGTTGCTGTGCTCCACAAGGATTACAGAACTGTTTTTAATAAGGGTTTGTTTAATAAGCTTTGAGCAGAGTAAGTTGCTTTTGCTCAGCTCACATGGCTGCGAGGATAAAACCCTGCACAAAGGAATGGCCATGAGTTGCTTGACAGAACTTGCAGCGCTGAAAATTATGGAGCTGGCTCTTAAGGAGTGTTCTTTTGCTGCCTTTGAAGGAAAAGTTTATTTACTACAAACTTAGGTTTSGCTTTCTCACTGTTTCACAACATCACAGAGCTACACCTCTGCAGTTTGTGTCTGATTCTGGCCAGGAGCACCCAGGACCAAGAACGAGCAACAYGGGAGGTTTGGAGCTTGAAGAAAACATTGAAATCCAACTTTGTGGACTGATTTCTTCTGTCTTTATGTCCTTAAGATGCACATCATCATGTGGACACTCTCCTGAGCTGCGACTGTCAAAATCAACTCCCACACCACGCTCCCCATCCCCGGCCACTGCTGGTCACCAACAGCTGGACCAGAGCAACACCACACTGACTGCAGCTCCCAGCACCCTCAGCCACATCCCAAAGGTCACAGGAATCCCCAGCACAGGGATGGCCATCTCCAGATAACACACATCAGCTGAAAAACTGTTAGTACCAGTATTCTCTTTTTCTCAAAAAAATAAAAAAGAAACAGAAGAAGAAAGCAAACCCATCCTGAGCCTGGGAAAGGGTCAGCACAGTAAAACTTACAATTACAAATACCTATTAATTTTTTTCTATTCTGTGAGTGTTTCTCCCTCCCCCACCACTTAGCACAACCTCTATTGTCTGAAAAGCGTTTAACTGGAAGTGGGTCATGTCTCCTGGCATTACTAAATCTTCCCAAATTTCCCCCGAWTAGTCAAATGCAATATCCTCTCTGACATCTGAATGATTGAGGTAGTGTGTAATGCCATTTTTCCCCTGAATGAGCCACATCAAAGAGGGTTATAAGCCGAGAGATGGCACGCCAGATAAAAGAGTCACCAGCAGATTGTGCCCAAAATATTACCGAGGAAAATTAAAGCGTTTCGTTGGAAGGCTTTTCCTTTGGAAATGTTCAGCCATTAGTCGTGGAAGTGGAGAGATGAGAAACTGCCTTCAGAGCTGCAAGGAGGATGAAACCTCACTGGTTACGAGCTGAGTGGGCCCTAAAACACTTCTGCACACGAAAGGTTGGGCCTTAAAACACTTCTGCACATGAAAGGTTTTCCATCAGCCACGGCATCCAGCCTGCTCTTCATACAGGGACATCAAAAACCTTCCTGCAGGAGGTTCATGGCAACCTAAATTTGGGCAATACCTCTCAAATGACAGAAAGTTAGAGCAGAGTCAGATCAGGCTAAAAAAAAAATAGGCAAAAAAATACCAGTAAACCTGCTATCCCAAAAAAATGTAAACAAAAAAATAAAAACTGGATGCAAAAGCAAGTAATCAAGCCATGAGTTATATCCAAAGGGTTCAAAAAGACCACCTTTGAAGCAGAAGGATGCCAGGACTGTGGAAGGATGCTCAGCTGGGACTGGGGCTGMKSYRGGGCTGAGCTCCCTCCTGGCAGGAAAAGAGCTGGAGCTCTCAAATGCGTGTCAGGTGGGTGATTAGGTGAGATCCGGGCAAAGTTTAGTCACTAACAGCAGGGTTTGCGTTCTGCTGATTTACCTCACGTGACCTCCCCGTGCTGGAACTTTGTACCAGAGCAAAGGCTGGCAGGAAACAGCACTTTTTCCAGTCCAAAAAAAAAAAGTAATAGATTAAAATAATATTAATAAAAGAAGAGGGGAGAGAGCCTATAGACCTTTTGGCATTGACAAATAGAGTATTCTGTTTCTGAGAACTGACTTTCTATCCAAAGATAAAATGCATGTGGTGCAAAAAATCCAAATTAAAAAATAGAAAAGGGGGGTCCCAGAGAGGCTCCATTTGGATAAGAGCACTGTTTCAAATGCCTGAAAATATGGCAAAATACTGGACTTCAGGATGCACACCTCTGTTTTGGRCAGAGCAGAACTCTGGGAGGAAAAGCCTGCTCACAGCTCGTTTTTTGGGACAGTGTGCCACTCAGCCTGAAGCAGCCTCAGCTCTCCCAGCAGTGTCAGGTGCTGAGAGGGAAATTCAAGCAGGTTTTGTTAGAAAAGATTACTCAGGCCTGCCTTGATGGTCAAACAAGTGGGCAGTTGGGGTTGCTCGAAGCTGGCCAGCACCTCTCGTGCCCACCTGGCTCTCCCAAAGCCGGGCTGCGAGCACAGCCATCCCTCACCAGAGCAGAGCRGGGAGGGCAGAGAGCAGAGAGATGAAAATCGGCTCTGACAGCCTCGACTCCGAGTTTATTTTGGCATGGCAGGAGCACACGAGGCTTCAAAGCAGCTCTGACGAGCAGGGGCCGGGCAGCAGCAATTGCCCCGAGGCCGAATTCCACAATTCCACCCACAGTCCATCCCTGCCACCGGTTGCATCCCAAGCATCGGCCCTTTAACCCTCCACATCGGGGTTTAACAGAATCAGGACTTGCACATTGAGGCACCTCGGTTTTTCTGCTTTCCTTCTGGTTTGTTTTTAAATGAAGTTTTGTGTTTTATGTGTCATGGAAGAGCTCTGCCTCCATCCCCACAGCAGGGCAGCCCAGGCAGCAGCGCTCCCTTGGTGCTCTGGAGGGGAGGAAGAGCTGGACTCGTCCTGGGGCAGAATCCAAACCAAAACAAGAGTTTGGAAAGGAACAGAAAGGAAACAAGCAAGGGGAGCAGCAGACCTCAAACCTGGCATCTCCAGGGTTTACAGGAGCAAGAYACGAGGTGCTATCTCTGGCCAGAGGCTTTATAGTGCCCAGGGCCACAAAGCACTGCAGGAGAGCCAAGGGCAGGTCCAGCACCCCGGGCTCTGTGCCCTGACAGACATTGGGACAAAACCCCAGCTCAGAGCAGGGGGAGGCCGGGCAGACACCCTGAGGGCAGCTCTGCCCCAGCCCAGGGGGGAGACGTGCACACTCACACACACCTGCCCTCCCCAAGGGCTTTCCAGGGGTGTTAGAGATCCTGCTCCAGCTCAGAGGT
>NW_026623591.1:740380-769275 GCF_030028575.1 Malurus melanocephalus
CAGCCAAGCTCTTGGTCTTTAATTTCTGTCATTGCTTTATCCCCAAAAGAGGCATCAGCCAAGCACCCCAGACCTGCGGGAATGACTGGCAAGAGCCACACCAGCATTCCCAAATCCACCTTCGGATCAGCATCACGTGGCTCTGGAGCACAACCATCGCCTGTCTCCAAAGCAGGAGTTCTGTTCCCGTGGCTCCACCAGGAGATGTGGGACTAACCCAAGACCCAACAGTCCAGTGCTGTCCCCTGAAAGCCGCCTCCATCTCCCCATGCCCACCCCAGGATACTGAGTGTCCATGAAGGACTCTCCACACCCAGGGCACYCGGTGGCACCGCGCTCTCTGCCCACAGCACAGCAGCACCCACAGCACCCGGCRTCCCAGAGCTCACGGTAATTAAGCAGCATAAATCCACAACGAGTTACTCAGCTTAATTAGATTGAAAATTACAACTTCTATCGCCTCAGCATCTTGGCATGCACGGGCTGCCTCGAGATGTGCTGACACCAGCCATGCTCGCCCGGGGTGTAGCACCAAGGACCAGCTCCTCAGCAGGCACAGGGATCACTTTTTAATTTATATTTTATTTTAAAGTCCTTTTCAATGCTAATTTGCTAATACACCTGTCAGCAGCCCCAGCTGCCTGATCACATCCAGCCTGCTTTGGCAGCTCCAGGTTTGCCTGAGACACCTTAAACCATTCCCGTGGGGCTTCCAGAAGAAACCGGACATTCCCATGATTTTTAAAGAGCCRTCTTTAAATACATTAAGGGTCTTTTTCTCTCTTTGAAGAGCAGTGACTCGCTGCGCCACGTCCCAGAGGTGCAGCATGTCATTGTGATAAGTAATGGCTGTGATTCACCCACGGCACATCCTGCTTGCAGCAGCACCCTAAGTGGTGGTTGGCACATCCTACAGCACATCCTACAGCCCATCCTACAGCACATCCTACAGCACCCCAGAGCTGTGACACTGCCAGCAGTGACTCACGGGAAGGGAGAGGGTTTGCATCAGCTGGGTGTGAGGGCTCCACCGAGGTGCAGACACCAAGGGAAACTCATCCCTGATGGGCTGCCCATGGTCCAGCAGGATGGGAAAGGGCTGTGGTCAACCCCAAACGTGGAGAGGATGTTCTTGAGGAGCAGCTGAGCTGGGAGCATGTGGCAAACAGAGACTCGTGGGCAAGGAATATCCAAAAGTCAGGAATATCCAAAAGTCAGGATGGGCACAGGCTTCCCAGAGCAGCTGTGGCTGCCCCATGCCTTGGAGCACCTGGGGACAGTGACAGGTGACCCGGAGACAGTGGCAGGTGACCCTGCCCAGGGCAGGGGGTGGCACTGGATGATCCTTAAGGTTCCATCCAACCCCAGCCATCCTGGGATCCCATGACACCRCACACATCTGCCAGGGAGGACCCGTGGAAGCACCAAACACCCGGAGCACCCAGAGGAGGAAAAGTCACCCCACTGCTGCCACCACCAGCGCCCATATGGGAACATGAGGAGAGGGRGGTGCATCAAGGGGGACATGGACAGGGTGCCCTCAACCTGCCCTGCACCACAGAGAGCCAGGGAGGGCARCAGAGGGGTCACAGAGCTGCTGCTGGTCTGCTGGAATGGCCAAGGGACAGCGCCCAAGGGACAGTGCCACCGGCTCTCCGGGGACAAACACAGGGGACTGAAAGCCAGAGCTACAAAAAAACTGCTCAGGAGGAGAAAATTAATAATAAAATCTAAAAAYAATGGGATTTGGTTAAAAATGGCACACGATGGTGTTACAGCAGGGCAGGAGCACACCACTGGAGCTGCAGGAGCTGCACCATCACCTCACCACCCCACACCCTGGTGTGGGTTGGGAATCATCCCCTGCAATCAGGGGATGCTCACAGTGAGGGCTCACACACCTGTTTCTCACAGCTCCTGCAGTCCCAAAGTTCACACTTGGACACATTTCACTCATTCCCTTGGCTCACAGGGTTCAGCTAGAGAAGACTTCAGATACAGACAAACCAAGGACAAAAGGAGAGCACAGCTGGAGAAAAAGTCACATTTCCAGGCTGCAGGCTCTCCCTGTAGGATGTTCTCCTCCAAAACCTCTGRACACCACAGGAAAGGCAAAGAGCAGAAACACCAAATCCCCAAAAGCTTCATTATAGAATTGATGAGTTTACCATTTACCAGACAACTCATTTAAGTGTTCAAGCGAGGAGAGCCACGTGAAGCCATCACTGACCATGCCTGGTCCTTCCCAGCCCTGCCTCCATCTCTGCACAGGTCCCCACTCACACCTGAGGGTCCAGGCTGAGCCAAAGCCCAGCCCCACAGGACACATCTTGGAGAAGGCCAGGGGCATATGAGGGCAATGACTTTATGACCAGCTCGGGACACAGGGGAAACTTTTATCAGTTCTGCCAAGTAGCAAATTCCTCCCTCAAGTGCTTTGCAAACACTCCAGGTGTCTGCCACAGCTCGAGGTTCAGCTGCAGGACCAGCAGTCACTCTCCTGGCCTGGACTGTGGTTCACATGATGTTCCTTTAAGCACCACCAAMGGCCTCTGTGCGCAGCGAGGGTCAAAGATCAGGCAAGAGCACCACACAAAAACACCCAATGCAGAGTTTCACCTGCCCTACCTGATATTCATTACACCCATGGCTAACTCGGAAGGGCCAAAGTCCACCCGCATGCTCATGCTCCTGTGGATTCCCTGAAGGACAGCTACTGCACTRAGGGTACCTTAACCCTCTTTTGGGCAGGGCTTCAAATTAATCTGTGTGTAAAGAAAAGGTCCAGCACATCTAGAACTGCAGTGCATTTCACCAAACTGAGACATTTAAACATATATATCATATATGTGTAGCAATACGGTCACAAACATGCACAGCCTTCATTTCTGGTCACCAGAAGAGATGCATGAGTTCACATTCAGGGTCCTTATTTTCTGTGCCTGGTAATTGGCAGCAAGAAAGAACAACAAAGCAAAAATCCTCCTCTGTAAATACATTCCTCAACAGCAGCCAGGCTGCCCGTAACAAATAACCTCAAATAAACTCCTTCCTCGGGGCAGGAAAGGGCAGGAAGGACTCATCCTACCCAATCCCATAAGAACCAGCAGAGCTGTCTCAGACCCACCACTGCTCCCATCCTTCACCCGGGAGTTAACCCAGCAATCCTCTGCAACCTGGGTGTGCGTGCACTGGGATTGCCACATCACAGTTTCACACCCTTAGAGCAGAATCAGGGCACGAATTCTGAAAAATAGTTTTTTAAAAGAGCACGTGGATTAATCCCAACCAGCAAGAGGGCACACAGCCGGGACTGAGCTGATTAAGCCTGCTGGAATCGCTCCTGGGGCTGTGCCCCAGCACCTGCACGGAGCTCCCTGTTCCTTGGCTCGGTGGCTCTGGTCTGATCCAAGCACAGGGGCTATTTAATGCTCAACTGAGATCAAAAATTGCACAAACAGGAAAGAAAATGGGGTTATTTTTGCAGCACAGAGCCCTCGGAGCAGCGTGACCTGTGATGGGACAGGCACCCACACAGTGCCAGGAGAGCACGGGGTGAACTCCGGCCGCTCCCTGCCCATCGAGGGAGGGAAATGCCCCAAGCCACAACCTCTCACCTCCCTTGCATCCACCCCAGGCCCAGACTCAGGGGACTGAGGGACATTTAACCCCAGGCTCGGCGGTGCCGTTGTCCCCCCGTGCCACCGTGGGGAGGCCAAGGGGGCCCCGCTGGCTGCGGCGCTGGCTGTGCCCTTGGCACAGTCCCCAGCTGCAGAGAGCTGGCTGGAGCAATCAGACTTTACATTTCAATGATTTTCTCTCTGCCACTGCAGCTCATAATGAGGCAGGATCAGGAGCAGCCCGGGGATGCCAATGGACCCGGCTCCCTCAGCGAGACGGCCCCATCCTTAAATAAAAACCCCAGCGYGGCCTCCGAGCTGTCCCTGCCCTTTGTGGCACCACCCAGACCTGCTCTCACAATCTAAAACCAAGAAGGAAAAAAGACAAAAACCTTCAGCTATRACCTGCCTTTCCTAAAGGGATTTGCAATGGCCACAGCAGGAGTTCAGGAGCTCTGCAGCGTCCCACAAATGTCCTGGGACTGAACCCCAAACACTCCCTGTCCCCAACTGCTCTTCACAATCCACAGAAAATCTCTCTCCTCCCCAGCTGCTCCTCAGCCCCAAACCAGGCACGTGCTGAGCATGAGTCCCCCGCGAGCCTTGCAGAATAAATAATTTTCAGAAGGTTTTATGCCAGAAGGTTTRTGCCAATTCATTGACTCAATCAGTGTGTGATCACACTGGCAGCACTCATGCACTTTTGAGAAGTTTCTCCCCAGGGTCAGAAACCACCAATTCATTCCAGCTATTTCATTTAATACAACTTTAAGTGAAAACCAGAGAGTTTTCTATACCCAACACCAGCCATTAGAAGAGGATTTTTCAATGCATTAGGTTCCATCGTCTGTAAGAAAACACTTGGCAAACAGCAGCCGCTTTGCACAATGCGAGGAAAAAATAATATGAAAAATAAATACCCTGGTTTCTTATTTACCCAGAGCTTGGAAACCTTCTGAAGAGCCTATCTTGAGCTGCACAACACCCCAGGAGCAGAAAGACACAGCTTATTCCCCTGCCTGGCAGAAGCACTGCTTTGCATGAGGTTCAGAGGCTATACTTACAAGAACAATTAACATATTTTAAGAAGCACCTTTTAGAGAGCAGAGCATCCAGAAGCCAAAGCAATTACACTTGTTTTTGTCATAGGAAGAGCTTCATCTTACAACACAACAAAGGCCAGCCATGCAAACAACTCTAATTTCTGGTTCAGTGCTGCAAATCAACCCCGTGCTGGAGATGGCACCTTCCCTGGGCGATGTCCTCGTGCATCCCTCCTGCCCAGCACCAGCCCAGGGTGCAGAGCATTCCGTTAGCACAGAGAAGGGTCACAGGAAACTATCTCCACTGCAGGGTCACGGGGAGTTATCCCCCTGCAGGGTCACGGGGAGTTATCCCCTGCAGGGTCATGGGGAGTTATCCCCCTGCAGGGTCACGGGGAGTTATCCCCTGCAGGGTCACGGGGAGTTATCCCCACTGCAGGGTCACCGGGGAGTTATCCCACTGCAGGGTCATGGGGAGTTATCCCCCTGCAGGGTCATGGGGAGTTATCCTCTGCAGGGTCATAGGGAGTTATCCCCCTGCAGGGTCATGGGGAGTTATCCTCTGCAGGGTCATAGGGAATCACCCCACTGCAGGGTCACGCTGACCCCACAGGGTCACAGGGAATCACCCCATTGCAGGGCCATGCTGACCCCACAGGCTCTCGGGGTTGCAGTGCAGCCACCTGGGCTGTGTTTCAGCAGCACCAGCGACAGGTCCCTTTGGAAAGCTCTGCCTGCTGAGGAAGGTGAGGACTCTGCACGCTCTGCCTTTGCCTCTCGCTGCAGGTAAAGAGGATGAGAGAACTTCCCCTGCCCAGCAGCAGAGTTCCTMTGGGCAGTGCTGCATCCAGGCACATCAGGGACGTGGCAGGAGCAGGACCAGCCCGAGCAGCCTTAGAAAGGCCTTTCTTGGGAAAAGCACAGATCAGGCTCCTCTAGTTCTCCACCTGGAACAGGCTTTTTCAGGCTGGAATCCTTGATACCACCGCCTGCCCTACTCCTCTGGCACGGGCTGGTGCCAGCAGCTCCAGGACTAGGTGTGCTTTCTCTGCCACAGAGCTCTTCTGCTGCTGGCACACGAACCAAACTCCTGTTTCATTCTGCCACAGAATAAAATCCACAGCCAGACAATCCCAGAGTTCCCAGGCAAAGCGCTGCGAGTGAGAGGAGTATTCCAGTGGTCTCTCTGTAACTCTGTACCTGAGTGGAGTCCTACATGCTTGAAGGTTGAGGCAACTCTGGAACTGCTCTCACGCTCACAATTAGACACAGCTGTTAATTACCCTGTTTAATGGGGGCTATTAAACACCAGTCAGCCCTGATCTGACAGGGAGCACGGCCAGGCAGCCCATGGAGAAGGCCTCCAGCAGAAGCTCACAGCTGCTGGTGTTCCCAGGATGGGTTCCTCTCCTCCCAACTACTCCCCAGGGCAATGCCCAGTCTAACACACCAAATTCATCAGCATGGTGATAAACTTATTCACCAAACCACTGCCACGTKTCCCACAAGGTGCCAGAAGACCTTTCACAAGCACCTCGTGGAAGTGAAGGGCTCTCTACACAGCACACACCAGCTCCCACTGCAGCCCAGCAGCAGGCAGACCTGAGAATTCCCACCTGGATGCCCAACAGCAGCTCTCCCCAGAAGTTTCTCTCATCCCAGTTCCAGCAGGAGGAGGAATGACTCAGAGGAAGGCACAATTGTGGCTGTGCTAATGCAAACCACACATGGGATCAATAGGCTCTCAGCAAGACCGTGGCATTGCTCCTGATCATCCCCCTCCCCTTCCTCCACACCCCCTCCCCACAGCAGGGTGACCCAGCAGCCCCCAGCCCACTCCAGGGATGTCACCTCCTGCACAGAGCCGATGTGCAGGCGAGCACCAGGACCTTCCTCAGTGCCAGAGACCAACACCCACCCTCCTCACCTTGGGGACCTCGGGCACCAGCCGGCACCACCACRCTCAGCACCTCAAGGCTGTGGGTTTCATGTGATTTTTAAGCCTTCTTTGGTCTTTTCCTTGTCTTCTCAAAGTCACAGGAAACATTTTTCCTGCTGCTTCAAAGGCCAGAGCTGGCACACAGGCCCCATGCAGCAGACAGCCCAGCAGGACAGTCCTAAATTTCACCGTGACTCAGCTGCACAGACGACCCCTGTGGGTTCCAGCCCATGGCCCCACCACCTGAAAAACCCCGCTGCATCCCTACAATGTTCCTGCAAAACTGACAGGCAACAGCAGAAGGGCTAGTGCTGAAACACCTGCTCTCCCTGAGAAACTCTGTTGTTATTAAAAATAAATGTAAAATTAACAGCACACACAGGCTGCCACCAAATCCCCACCACTTCCTCTTCAGAAAGTCCCTGTGCAGCAACGGGATCCCAAGAGACGCCCCAGGAGGCACCTTGTTCAACAGACAACAGGAATATACATCAAGGCAGCATAAAAAGGACAACACAGGTTAATTACCTGGTCATCAAGTTAAAAATGAATTAACCAGGTTGATTTAATCAGCTCATAAATAGGGATAACACAGCACCTGGAGCCAAGCTCCCTGCTCCCCAGGGATGCTTGCCATCACATCCCCATACTCATCCTAAGAGATGCTGCAGTCAGCACATCAGAGCAGTTTAACCACAGCTTTACTTTTGCTCCTCTCCAGATTTTCCAAGGGAAAAAGATTTTCCAAACTTTGTTTTTAAAATGCTCCYGAGAAGGATGGAGGTCATCCCGCTCACAGACAGCCTGGCTCAGTCCAGCGGGGCTCCTGCAATCCCCACGGGTTCAAAGGAAGAGCTGTCAGATCCACAACTCATCCTGCATCCCTTTGATAGCGACAGCCAGGGGAAAAACGTGGCAACCCCCGGCATTACATAAAAAAGCTGTTGGCAAAATGAGTTACAGAAGCAGAAATCTGCAGCAAAGTTAAGCCCAGGAGACAAAAAGTGGYTCCTGATACCAATCTGGCAGCACCTCCACGAGCTGACCACGGTGACAGGAAGAATCTACAACACTAAAATTCTCATTATTACAACGGACGATGCTGACACTGTACACAGCTAAACCGAGTCTGAAGCCAAGCACTTCTCCCGAGGAGCCCCTGCCCAGCGCTGTTGATGGCTTTGACAGAGCACATTCCCCCGATCGCGGCTGCCCCGGCACCCCGCGGCAGCTCAGGGGAGATGCAGAGCACAGGCACAGGGGCTCCCTCCACATCAGAGAGCGCTCCCGAGCAGGCGGATCCCCCACGGCCTGCGAGGAGCTCTTTCATCGGGACAAGTCAGTCGGCAAAGATCCCTCTGGACACAAACCTCTCCCCGGGAAGGGGGGCGGAAAGCCCTGAACTGCGTGGGAGGCACCCACAGCCTGGTTTGGCCGAGCACTGGGAATACAAACTATCTCACAGACACAAAATTACAAAAAAAAAAAAAAATAATAATAATAATAAAGTGGAAACAGTGGTTTTCTCAACCAAACCTCCGAGTCTGCTTAAAAATCAGCACTTGAGCCTTTAATTACCATCATGACTACTTTTTAAGAGCAGACCTTCGCACGGGAAAGCGGCGGGCCCGTCGGAGCGCAGTGCCCAGCCAGGCCACCAGCCATGTCACCTTCCCTGGCTGCCATGAGGAAGCGGGCGCGTCCCATCGCACCCCTGCCAAGGGATCACATCCAAGAGTTACGGAACAAAAAGACTCTGGAAACCGGACACCTCGGAAGCATTCAGTGAGTTACGGCATTCACCCTGTGATTCTGTGATTCCAGGGACTGCATCTTCCTCCCCCTCCACCCCCGTGGTTTAGGAATACAGGAAGGGAGAGTTATTCCAGGGGGATCTGGGGAGGCTGAGAGTGTTCTGCCCGCGCAGGTGGCGGAGCGCATGGAGGGCGAGGCCGCCACCGCCGCCAGCAGCGCGACCCGCGGGCGAAGTTCACCCTCCAGCACCGAGCAGCCGGGTGGGTGAAACACCGGGGGAGCAGGAGGCGACCGAGACCCGCGGGGGGACACCGGGGATGTCCCCTCCGCACCCCGCGCACCTGCGACCGCCGCCCCGGCAGGTGCTGGGAAAGTTGCGGGGCCCCTCCCAGACGGGGAAACAGCCCCCTCCCGGGGTAGAAGGAACACAGAGAGGCACCCGCAGAGCCCCGCGCCCCCTCCCCGCTCACCTTGGTGTAGAGCTCCGCGGCGGACATGGCCGGGGCGGGCGGCGCTAGGCGCGGGGCATGGGGGCGGCGGGCGGCCGGACTGACCGCCGCACGGACACACGGACACTCCGACACTCCGACCTTTACACYCGCGGCAGCCGGCCGGGCGCGGGCACGGGAAGAGAAGGGAGAGGCAGCAGCAGGAGGAGGAGGAGAAGAAGGAGGAGGAGGAGGCAGCGCCGCTCCTCCTCCGCCGCGCCCCGCTCAGGTATGGGGCGGCTTGCCTCGGCTCTCTCCGGTTCTCTTCCGCCCGGCTTTTATTTTTTTTTTTAAAAGGCTCTTTTTATTAAATATTTTGTATTCCTGGCCGCTCCCCCGGCGGACGTCAGCATCCCTCCTGGCTCCGGCACCTCCCAGGCAGGGTGCTCCCCGCAGCATAGGTTGGGGTTGGGTTTGGGGCTTTTTCCATCTTCTAGCTATCTTCCTTTATCACAGAAAAAGAGTAATTAAGCCCCAAGCAGGTGCCCCTCAGTGGTTTGCGAGTCTTCCATCCCCCACTCTGGGGATCACCCACACTTTGTTTGGGGTGTGAGGAACAGCATTACTGGGGTATCCTTGGCCAGGGCACACCTGTTCCCCAGGACAAGAGCATCACCCTCATGAACCCACCGGAAACCCACTCAAGGAATGTGCCAGGGACAGTTTTTCTCTGTCTCCTCCTGCCTGCAGGTGGGTTTGGGGTCCCACCAGCAGCACTGCCCCTGGGCACTGCTTGTGTGTCACTCCTACACYGAGGGCAGGAATTGCAACTTGTACAGCAACAGCCAAAAATTGATCCCAGCCTGTCAATCTGTGGCAGTGCTGCTTCCCTCCATCCCACGGGAGCACCCTGTTCTGCAATTCATGCTTATACGGCACTTTTAGAGCCTGAGAAGGAGAATGAAATGCAAAGTATTCCTAATTAAGCACTACTGCTATTCTTTATCATTCAAGGTATTTTGCATTCTAACTAAGCAGGCAGAAACCACACTCAGCGGATCCTGTTCCCTGTCACAGTTGTTTACTCCGTCACTGGGATCCCTCCTCCCGTRGTTTCAGGCTGTGCCACTCACAGGGCACCCACAGCCACTCCTCAAAGTGATCACTGGTGGCATCTCACACTCTGCTTCTTGTCCCCTGGGGGATAAAACTCTCCCCTTTGTCCTATTTTCCCTTTTCCACCCCAGAGCCTGGCAGGGAGCMGTGCTGATTTGGTGGAAGGACAGCCAGCATTGCAAATACCTCTSTTTTCCAGCTCTGATATCCTTGATGAATAAAAAAAAAAAATTGCAGGTGTCTCTGGGGGCAGCCTGGGAAATGGGAGAGAAGGGGAGAGAAAAGCTGCACCATGTCTAGAAATTACCCTGGGAAAATTTGACAGCATAATCTCTGCAAAGCCTCCAAGAGAGCTTCACCAGGCAAACAAAACTTGCTCCTCTCATTTCATTAAATCAACTGCAGAAACAAAAGGAGGAGCACTGGTGCAATTAGAAGCAAAGCTTTCAGCGAAGCYGGGGTAGCAGTGATAGCCCAGAGGCGAAGAACAGCCATTCCCATGAAATACCAGCTGGTGTCACATGTGATTCTCCATTAACCTAAAACTTTAATTAAGCTCAGAAACTAAAAACACCAAAATACATACAGAGTCCCTGAAGTACATCCTAACTGCTGAGCTGCTGGAAATTGTCTCCTCCAGGAGAAAGAAGCKTCTTTCCATTTGGGAATCAAAACTTGTGTTGATCAAATTTAACAAACACAGGCTCTTTAACAGCAGTTTATGGTATCCCCTCTTGCATTCAGGTGGAAGGCACCTTGAGTAAAAATGAACTAAATACCAGGGTTCTCTCTCCTCCAAGCAGAGCCAATGGATTCTTTGCATGTACAGGATGGGCTGGGCTTTATTTTAAGGTCCTGGCCTTGTCTCTGTGTTGTAAGGACACATGRAGGCCCCAGGAACAGATGGATGGGTAGATGGACAGGGGATGGCACAGCCCAGTGAGTAGAATCAATTCTGACAGCTCTAAATGTCATCAGAACAGAGCTGACTGTTGCTTCTACAAGCCCAAGTCCTGAACTTTTGCATGCAAAGATGTCCCAAAGACYCTGAATCTGGAATTTCGCTCCTCCTGGGCCACACAGAAGTCACCACATCAGAGCACAATCTTTGTGTCTWGCAGCGTCACCATACCCTGGGCATGGTGGTACTGGCTGTTTCTGCAGCAAGTGTTCCTACTCAGGTTAAAGTAATGATAAATTATTCCAGGTGTTAAGACAATGAATAATTAACATTCCTGCAAATAGAACTGATTGTGTCCAAAGCCCTGCAGCCCAGCCCCAGAGAGCAGGAATCAAGCTAACACCATGGCCCAGGGCACCAGGAACCTCTTCAGAGGTCATCACCTTGTGAGCAGCCAAAAACATCAGCACAGGWAGCCCTGGGGTCAGTGTAAAAGCCCTTGTGAGCAGATGGGTGCATGCAGAAAAGTCTAAAAGCCTTGAGAGATGCTGAGGATTCAAACCCTGGAGTGAGTCTGGGATGCTGTGATCAGGGACTGGCAGTCCCAGCCCTGCCACATGCAAGTCACCCACACACTCCAGACCTCTGCTCTTCCTCTGTCCCCGYGACACATTTAATTAAAAAGTACAGGGAAGAATATTGTGCAAAGCTCTAGTACRTGTCTAAGAGAGGAGGCTGTAACTGCCAGGTTTTTAAATGCCAGTGTTTCTGTCTCTGAGTGGCTCAGAGCCCTGGGTAGGCCAGGCTGCTTTCCTCACCAGCGGTGTCTCTGCGCTCCGGGTTTAATGGATGGTTTGCCTGAAGGATTGCTCACCGGGGCAGGAAATGCCACACTCAGCAGCAGTAGATAACGCTCCTGAGGTTCCCAGCACCTGCAAGCCACAGCTCCAGATCCGTTTGGCACGTTACTGCCTGCTGATCTGTCACAAGCATAACATGAGCGCTGGCCCGAGGCAGACAGACACAACCATGCTCTGAAGCACATTCTGCTTGGTACTCTATTTGCCCGATTTACTGCAAGGACATCCAAAGAGCTGGAAGAAAATGGGAATCAACAGGATTAAGGAAACCATTCAGTCTTGACAGAGAAAATCATTCTCACTGCATCGCTCACCTGACTGTGAGGGGCAGCAATGAAGGTGCCTCTCCAGGAGGTTCTGACCCACCCAGCCTCACCAGTTCTTCTGGACCAACCTGAATCCTACAAAGCACTTGGCAGCAAAGGGTTCAGCCCCAACAACGTGTTCATCAGCCAACAGTTTTCTCTCAGAAGAGTTTAGTTGCCCGTTATCCCATGGGAATTCATTCTTGCTGAAGGCAAACTTCTTCCAGTCTGATCTTTTCATCTTGTGCAGACCTCATGTTCATTGCAGAGGAAATTTGCCTCCAGGAGCAGGAGCTCAGACACTCTATAAATGTTTGATAGCTCTGACCACCTCTTCCGAGTTATTATTTTATTAAAAAAGGAGATTTATTATGGTTCTGGATGACTCGACTTCRCAAAGCTCACCAATGTGGTATTTTTTTAATCTTTCATATCGGGTGTACCCAACAAATGTCACAGCCTTTAATAACAAGCTTTAATTAATCCTAGAATTCTGAATGTGCTATTATCTTCATTTTTCAAAGAGAGGTCACAATAGTAAAGAAAAATCTACATTGCTTGCACAGGCTACTCCAGGAGTCTGCAGCAGACCAGGAAATTAATCTCTTAATCATTCTGCCAATTTGACTCAGTGGTGAGAGCACAGACCTATGACTACCTCAGCTCTCTGGACTGATGAAACTATTTCCTTTATYTGGGATGGCCTTTTCCACCTGCAAAGCTGGAGGAGCAGCTCTGATTGTCCTCTGTGTAGCTTTGGAGATGGCTGCTGAAAAGCACCACGAGGGCTTGACATCCTGACTACCTATCTCTCCCAGCCTGATGTTTCACGTTCCTCAGTATCTGTAGGACAGGCCCTTTTTGGATCCAAGGAACAAGCCATGAGAGGCACTGCTCTGGTCTGTCTGGTCCCCTGTCAAGATGGTAACAAGTTCCAGTGGATTTGTCCCTCTTSCATCTGCTGACTCAGAAATTTCATCTGTAAGCAACGATAAAATCCCACCACACTGGTTTTCCCCTCAGCAGGGCCAGGTTCTTCCACCATTTACACCCAGAATTAGCTTGGGTTGCTCAAAGACCACCAGTACTATTTCAGATTAATATGTCACCACCTGGCCTTTTTCTTCACAGGGRAAGAAGTGTCAGCCTGGTGTCTGCTTTAAACCAAGATGAGACAACTTTTCCTGAATTTGTTCCATGATTTCTGGGATCTGGGTCTCCTGAGCTCTGATCCCAGCCATTCATCAGCACCTCTGTGCATCCATTCATGTTCTCACACAAGAAAAGCACAGCCTGGTTTGCCACCAGGGAGCTAATGCTWAAAAGGAAGGTAGGGAGGACAAAAATGGTAGAGGAAGTGGTGGAAGTTTGAGAAGAAAAGGGTGGAAAAGTAGGGGCYGGAGGAAAGATAGGAGAAGCTGAAAAGCTTCAGAAACAGCTGCAGATAAGCAGCAGCAAAGATTCAAAAGGAAAAATGAAAGAAAGAATATAAAACATTTCCAAATGCCATGAAGTCTATGAGCAAGGAAGGATATGAGGTTTTACACAGATTCTTCACTTCCCTCCTCTGAAAAACACAGAGGAAAAACAAACAAAATGCATAGCAAGGAACTGGGCAAGGGCAGCACTGATCACACCCGTGCTCCTTGTGTCATCCACTGCTCCTCCTGCACAAAGGGCAGACTGGCCACTGGCATTGGAGCAGAGAGGCCAGCAAGGTGTCACTGCTGCCCACTGCCAAAACCCTCCCTGGGGACATCCAGCCACATTTTGTGTTGCTCTGTTTTAAAATGGTGGTGGTGCTCTGGCCCCCCATTCCATGTGTTCAGAGTGTGGTGTTGGTAACAATCCAAGGAAGCCCAGAGAGGCAGAGTTACCATGAAAATTGTGGAGAATAAACCTTTTTACAAGACAGCTCCAGCTTGAGCCTTGCACACTTTATCCTGCCCAASCAGATTTGGGACTCCAGTATTCCACATACCATTTAACAGCTATCAAAACCTATGCAAAAGAATATCAGCTTTTTTATGTCCCATCTCACAGTAAAATACAGAATTTTATCATTTTTATCTAAATATAAAGAAACAGATTTTCCAAATATTTTTAGTTTGAAAGGCATTTTAATGGTTTGCTGAAAATTTTCTACAAATTTCCATGGTGTAGATTTTTAAGAATGCCTGTGCAGTATTCATGTCATAATAATATACTATTATACTGCAGAGGTCAGACAGTATTCTTGAATTAAGATGTCAAGAATTTGGATTGGATCAGGTTTGTAAAGAAAAATCCATGGGGGAAAAATAAACTTTAAAATACTATGTTTCTTGTAATTTCCAATTAAATGTTTTGAGTTTGAGATGTTTGAGAGAGTTCTTCCAACTCAAATAAGGTGTAAGCATCCTAAGAAAATGTTTTTGAAGGCTTAAAGGCTAAATGTTTTTGAGTGAGCTAAAGTATCATAGTAAGTGAGATTTGTGTAAGTCAGGCATTAGTGCTTTCTTTGTTGTGGGGGGTTTTACTGTGGGCTCRTTGGGCATTGACAGAAGGAACTCTACCCTTTTTTGGTACTCCCTCTCTGCTTCCATATTTRATTCATGTTCTTTCTTYCTYTCCTCTTCCTCAGCTTTGTGGAGCARTTGTTGACAGGCAATTTGAGATGTGAGCTGGTCTCGGTATTCTTTGGCCTTCTGTATTTTTCTGGAAATGCCAGGTGAATAGGTTATTTAAGTAGTGTGGGTAAAGAGAATAAACTTTATTATTATGTAATCTGTCAGCATTCAACCTAAGACTAAAGAATTTAGACTAAGAAACTCAAAGCTCCTTTTAGGCCTTAAGAGTAWCCGCCACCATTAACCAAATGCTATGGGCTAGCCTTATGTTCTTCAGAGAATTAACTGCATTCTGTTGTATGCTATCAAGTAGACTGTAAAACTGGTGCTTGAGCAGAAAGAGAGAAAAACCAAATCCTTGTAATCAGCATGCCTTCCCTGCTCCTCACAACAGTGRTGAGAGGACAGAGGATGAGGGTGCTGGGTCTCAGTCTGTCCCTGGCTCAGGCTCACAGCATCCTCAGGATGCTGACACCCATCCTCACCCTCCTTCCGAGAAGAGCAAGTCCCTGCTGTGCTGATATTCCTGGAGGTGGTTGTCAGAAGAAATCAATCTTCCTTTTCACTTCAGGATTCATGTACTGCTTTCACTACCCTCTGGAGAAGCAGAGGAAGTCTTACGTGTTCAGGCCGTTCTGAAGCAGAAGTCACTCAGACACTTAAATGCCAACAGCATATCAGGACTTGTGCACTACCTCAACAGAGCTGAGGTACAAACCCTTCCTGACACTGCTGAGTGCCATCTCTGCTAAGTGGAGCATATCCCAGCTGGAGCCCAGTGCGTTTCCTTCACAAGGGTGACATTTCTGCCAGAGCCAGGAGATTGTTCCCAATAAAGCCCTCAGATAACACAACAGATAGCAGCCGGGAGGGAGATACTTGTATCCCAYGGACAAGAGTGGAGAAAGGGCAGGAGTACAGAAGGGGAGTAAGTGAGATAAGGCCCTTTGCCCAAGGCTTTGCATGACACCCAGAGGAACATTCCTGTACTGCGTGTAAGGATCTGCTCATCCAGAGGCACTGGAAGGCACGGAGAGCCCCGTGCAGCCGGGTTATGTGCTGCAGCCCCGTGTTTTGGTGGCTGACTACAGGATTGTTCAAGGGATGTCTGTGGGTGGAGTTTAGCAATGCGCCTGGACRCACTAGTTCTCCTGGGTCAGGCACAAACCTTTCATTAACCCTCCTCCCCAAACCTCTGCTACTCATAACAACAGCTTGGAGTATGAGGGGATGTGTTTAATAAATATGATTGATGTAAGTCACATGATCATCCAAAAAGACCAAAACAAGGATATGTACCACTATTTCCTGAGGTCAGAGTTAATGACCTAGTAACAACTGCAGGATTACAGGTCTGCTATCGAGCAGTTTGGAATTGATAAACTGCATGCTGGGAAAGCCTCTGAACAGAAGGAAGTCCACCCAGTGCCTCTAGAGTTATCAAAAAAGGAGAACATCTTGCTCACAAGTTTAAAAGATTGATCTGCAATGAAACGAACCGATGACATGAAAGAAAAATACCTTATACGTTTTTCTTCTTCTTCACGTTGGTATTCTCTAACTGCTTCAGCCACTGCCTTCTTCTCTTCAGCAATTTCTACTTGCCTCTCTGCTTTTTTGCGCACTGAAAAACAAAACCAAAAATATTTTTTAAAGGTAACAGCTCTGCTGAGCTTGAAGGGACAGTGAGACTGCATTCAGGCTAGCAAGGCTGAGTTTTGTTGCTTCTGAATAGCCACACAAACAACAGCAAGTGTATTCTCAGCTTATTTGTGTATCATGCACTCAGAACTGGAAAGTTTTCACGTTCAGAACATCATTATAGTATCATTAATAATAACGACTATTTGCTCATGCAATACTTACTTTAGTAGGCTTTGCTCTGGTGATAGCAATAGGAAATGAGTGTAAGGAATGCCTGTAGGGGTGAATTTTGGGAAACAGGTTCAGGGAGGGTCACATTGTTGTCCACTCTATCACACAGCCCATGCATGCTGGGCTAGATGCTGTTCCCAGCAGCAGGGTGTTGTGCTGCCTCTGCCCACCACTTACACTTCTCCTCCATCTGCAATTGTCTAGCRTGCATAGTTTCTCTCAGCAGCTGAAATTGAGCCTCCCTGTCCAGTTTCATTTTCTCAATCTTCTCAGCCCACAGCCGATCCCTCTCTTCCTTGAGGACATTCTCCTCTTCTCTTTCTTGCTCTTTTTCCTTCCTCAGCTGTTCAGCCACATGTCCCAGGTAAGCAAGTTGCTCCCTTAACARTGCTTGCTGCAAACACACAGACATTTGTGGATCTGAATAAATTAGTTCAAAAAAGCCATTCAAAACCTGAAGAGAAGTGGTGGTTCACAGSCAGTGTGGGAGCTGGGAGACCAGAGCTCAATTCCAAGCTCTGCCATAGGGAAGAGCTGGGCAGAATCCCCTACCTGGCCAGACARCAGCATATAAACAGAGCAAATACAGTGATCCCTTTCCCTGTAGCAGCTCAGCACACACATATTTACTGATTTTTACAGCACACACATTTTACAGATTTTCCCCAGCTGACCAGACTATCCACCATCACCTGCATTAGAAGCTTTGGGATCCAAAAAATACAATAAATATCACCTCCTGTAATTCTGCGGCAAGGTTTAACATTGAGTTGATAGAACTTGCCTGACCAACATGAGCTTCTAAATACCTCGAGCAGAACAATGGATGCAGCTATCTGCTTTGCCTTAAAGACCCGGAGACTCACTTGCACGCTAAAGTTGGACAATCTACTTGTTTTAACTTCAAGAAATGACAGACACAGCCATTGATGGCATTTCCAAGAAATATGAGAGTTTGCATCTATTTATATTATCATTATTTCATATTTAAAACAGGTTTTTAGTATTAATTAATTACAGTAAGTTAACTATTTTCTTTTGTCTGCAGTTACAAATACTTAGTAAATTAGGTCCATGAAACAACAAATAGCTTTCCAGCCTCCATTATGTCTAGGCAGTGTAAGGATGAAAAAGCTCAGGTGATTTATACACAATAAAACCAATATGGAGGGACAAATTTCCAGTATTTCCTGACAGCCCCCACATCATTTATCCCTGCTGGTAGCCTTGCTGATTGCAAAGCAAGCTTTAAAGTGCTGTGATTTTAACAGCTAATGGGCTTCTGCAGAGATGCAGAGAACTGACAGGAGCAGAGGYAACAGGCTGTTCAACAAAAAAAATTATCTCATCCAGAGAAAAGCAATTGTGTTCTGCCCTCAGTTATACTCTGCAGTTCACAGGGCCACAGAACTAGTCCAGATGAGGTATTGCCCTACAATTTCACAAGGAAACATCTTACTCGGTTTTTTGTTTTCTCCTTATTTTCCTTGCTGAGGTTCTGAGAATTTCTTTCCAAGATCATCTTTTCCATAGCAAGTTGAGCTTGTTTTTCTGCATCAGAACGTTTTTTCTTGTCCTGTACTGCTTTGAGCAGTATCTCCCTGCRTTCCTTCTTTTGATGCCGCTTCTTCCTTTCAAGCTCTTCCTCTTCTTCCCTAAGTTTGTGCATCTCTTCTGCCTACAAGGATAAAAGTAGCCAGYTTATAAAATCACTGCATAACTTCAAACTAAGTGCTGGCTAGAGTTAGTTTAATTTAAAGCCTTGAAAAGCAAAGCCTTGCGGACGACACAGAATTATAGTCTTCCACTAGACGTGTTAAAGCCTGAATATTTTACCCTATCATTCATCAGAATTTGAGATTTTTATGTGTAATTACCACATGCACTTCAATACAAAAACTGTATTGTGCCTAATACTTTCCAAATGTTTCAGGCAGATAGACAGWCATCTCTTTAGGGAAATCAGTATCATTGCAGCCCGTGTGATCTATACCCAAGTGTTCACACACAGCCATAAGCAGTAACAAATAACAGAGCCAMATGTTCCTGCTGTTTCTGTAGATATTTTCTGTCCTGTGTTGGTTGTTCAGAGCACTGTATCTGCACTGAACACAAGGTTGCATCAAGTCAGTAATTTTTGTATTCTCATGGACAGTTACTGAATTTCCACGGCTTCAAATCATTCAATTTCATATTGGAAAGAACTTTATATTCCACTTTATATTGGAAAAGTGTATAGTAAGACTAAGTTCTTAAGAAAGAAACAATGGCAAATTGGAAATACATGTTTGAGTTCAAATAGGTATGTGTATATTCAAGATTWTTTAKCCCCCCAAAAAAATTCAAAAGTACYATCATTAAGTAATATTTACAAGCATATTCYTGGACATCTTGCAATTGAGTAAGTGTACAAGCACGACTGCTCTGAAACATAGTCATAACACAGTATGTGACTGTGTTGTGACAGTATAATGCTAATCATTAGCAATTATATTATCTCAGAAATCATGCTTCAGCTGTCTCAAAGGCAGTTTTTTGTTAACCTGCTTTTTAGTTAAATATCTCTTTCGTAAAGTGAATGAGCCTTCTRAAATGCGTCAGCAGGTTTGCCATAAACAGCATGTCTGACCTTCCCAACATGGAAGCAGAAGCTGCACTCCCTAAGGAACATCMCTTTTTATGCTGGACACAAAGCATCCACGGACTCTTGCAGTATTGCAGAGCCAAAGCTGACTTTGTATCTGCCTGAACTGTCAAATTTGCTTTCAGAAGCTGGTAAACAGCTTTGAAAATCTCTCTATATACATAATTTGAAGAATAGAATTAGAAATCTGAAAATCTTTGAACAGTAAAAGGTAAAAAGAAAGCAGAAATAGTTAGCAGTCTGCTGAGCAAGTTGGCTCGTGTCTTTGGGTGGATTCTGACATCAGTGAAGCTGTATGAGAGTAGCCAAGAATGTGATCCATGAAAGTTTATTCACTGGGGAAATACAACGTCGCAAATATACGAACCAAAGTGCTATGGCAGAAGCTCATAAAACTACAACCAGGATAACATGAAGTCAATCACTTTCACAAAAACTCACATTTCCTTAGGGGAAAAATAAGACAAAAGARGAAGGCTAATTTAGGTAATGTAGCTAATGCAAAAATTGCTGTGTCTGCTATACCATCCATTTCTGAGATATCCTGGTGCACAGATATGGTCTATCATGCCAAAGGTACAAGTTTTCCTTCACTAAATATTCTATTTTCATTGCAACAAACAGGAGAAGCCTTTATGCACAGGGACACTCAGCTGCCCATTCACCCAGATGAAACTCCTGATCATAAGGGGCTACCAGTCTGCAATGAAAAACTTGTAATGGGGCCATCTGTCACATCCCTCATCTGCTGACAAAGGATTACATCCTATTTTCCATACAGAAACTCTCCTTCGAAGAAARCTTTTTTTTCAGACACTAAACCACTTCACCATGTATCTCCTTGACAGAGCCCAAGGCAGCTGTCTCCAGGGGAAGCTACAGACTCTTCTATTCTAATAGTGTTTTTCTGAAAAGGCCAGTTAAGGAGCAGCATTCTTTTCCTGGGAGGTTTGCCAGTGCCTTAGAAGTTGTGTTACAAGAAAATAACTCTATTCTCATGTTTTAAATAAGCAAAGCATCTTGGACTAGCTTGGAGTAAGGACTCCACGGTTTCACAGCCAGCATTTTCAGAGATTTAGATCCACGATTGTCTTCATCTTTATAAAGTAGGGAAGTAAAAGTATATATGATGCCAGCATCAGCTTCCAGTGTCTAATAGAGTATCCTGAATGATCATTCAGCCTCTACATGTAAATAGCTGCAAAATAAAGACTGAGGCTGAGCTAAATGGTCTCCCACAATTCARAGTCAACACAGAATACTGAATTAGCAAGCCCCACTAAAGCCAGCAACAGTACAGCAATAGAGACAAAAAGAGATGGTGAAAAAGAAAGGGTAGTAGCCAAACAGGTGGGCCAAGGTAGCCAAATGCTTCTGATGATGTTACACTCATCAGCCAGGTCTAATACATGAGAGCTTAGGTGCTGCTTGCTAATTTGTTAAATATATATATATATATATATATATATATAAATATTAATTTTTTAGCTGGGGAAACAAGCTATCCTGTAGGAAACTGGAAATCAGAAAACTACAAAGATGTCTGGCAAAAGCTTTAAAATGTTTCCATTTCCCACAACGGCTCTAAGCAACTTTGAATGCCGAAATCCTTTTTGTCTTCCTTTGAAGACAAAATCCTTTAGAGTGCCGACTTTCCAAAGATGTATTTCCTCTGTAAACAGGAATGCCTTTGCCACAGCTCTGGAAAAGAGGTTTAGCGTAACAGGACAGGCTCAGATACTAATGGAATCAGTGAAGATACAAATAAGGTATGGATTAGTCTAAATRTCTAGTAAGCCTATCATTAGAAGTGCCTTCTGCACAAGCCTGAATGCAGAATACTATRGAAATTACCAGCCGTTCAGCCTCCTTTTTGATCTGCTGCTTCGCCTCCTCTCTGCGAGCTTCGTGCACTGCCACCTGGGCCTCACGCACATCCATCATTTCCTGGATCCGCGCTGCCTCTTCCTCCGCCTTCAGCTCCTCTTTCTCATCCTTAGCCGACAGTTCCTTCTCACACATCTCTTCCAACTTCTGCTCCTGCATCTTCTCTTCCTTTTTCTGTATCTGCTTCAGAGTCTGCTGGGCCAGTTGGCAGTCACCCAGTTCCTTCTCACTCCTTTTTTTACAGTGTGCGCGATACTCCTCACATCGGTCTCTGGAAGGCAACATAAAAGTTTTTTTTTAAAAAGTCTCAAATCAATAAGCAGATGTGGGGGTGTGTGGTGAATGGAGCTCCCAGTTCACCACTGCTCAGAAGACAGCAACTCAGGATGCAAAGTTATACCCCTGGCACTGATTCCTTGTATGGCCTAAGGAACCACAGAGATGGAGATTTTGACATTAATGAGTTGAAGAATTTGAATTTGTAAAAAAAAAAAAAAGAAAACTAAATCAATTTCCTCATGAGGGGAAGTGAAGAGGTGGCAGCGATCTCTGCTCTCTGTGACAGGGACAGGACCCAGGGAACAGCTGGAGCTGGACGAGGGCAGGCTCAGGCTGGAGAGCAGGGAAAGGTTCTTGTGTCCCCAGAGGGTGCTGGCACTGCCCAGGCTCCCCAGGGAACGGGCACGGCCACGAGGCTGCCAGAGCTCCAGGAGCGTTGGGAAAACAGGCACAGGGTGGGATTGTTGGGGTGGCTGTGCAGGGCCAGGGGTTGGACTGGGTCATCCTGGTGGGTCCCTCCCAGCTCAGGACACTCTGTGAGTCTAAATGCACATGCAATATATACACATAATATATGTGTACATTATATACACACTGTGTATTGTACATGTAGCTGGAACACRTGCTGGGGGAGTGCATGTGTGTATGTAACTTTTTTAACATAGGAAACGCATGCATACTACACTTATTCAAACATGCAGGCTGTGTCTATTGGAATGAAGACTTGGAGTAAGTTTATACCTGAAAGCTTATTCATATTCAGAAAATACTGTGAGCATGGAAAAGTGGGTTACACGGTTGAGCAGGAACAACTAGAAATTTATTAATTTTTTAAGTGAAGTTCTGTGGGATAATTCAGACAAGTTGCAATAAAAGCCCAGAGAAGGTAGAAAGTCAAACAAGTGCAGCAGCTTTCAATTTTCATTTACTCTCTGCAACTGCATTGCCTATAAAGAGGTACTTTATCTTCAGTTGAATAACACTGAACTAATTGCAGATTCTGATTTTATTTATGCAAACAAAGCACTACTGAGATCAACACATGCCATCAAACATTATTTAATTTGAACAATTTACAGGCATTTTAATTCTGTTCTATAACCAGGATATAGATTTTCATAAAGTCAGAATGTGAAACTGGCAAAGGGGAAGACCTGCAAGTGTGAAGGATCTATAAGCTCTGAGAATGTGTGACAGACACATGTGAATGCTGTGAAGTGAAAGGGTTTCTCACCATTTCATGCTGAATGAAACCTCTTCTTCTATTAACACAAAGCTATTTAGGAACTCACAGCAGACATCRTAAGATATCATAGACTGAATCATGAACCACTTCATGGCAGCAGTAGTTACCTGCACAATGTGAAATACTATGACATTATACAAGCTTTAGCTGACTATCCTGTGTAGTAAAAATATTAAATATTCATCAGGCAACTACCTCAATGCTTTTATCAATGTCCACACCAGGATAGTTATTTCATTTTGGCTGGGTGTACTTACCTGGACAAGAGAAGGCTCCAGGGAGAGCTCAGAGCCCCTTTTGGGGCCTAAAGGGGCTCCAGGAGAGCTGCACAGGGACTGGGGACAAGGGCTGCAGGGACAGGACACAGGGAATGGCTTGGCAGTGCCAGAGGGCAGGGATGGATGGGATATTGGGAARGAATTGCTGGCTGGGAGGGTGGGGAGGCCCTGGCACAGGGYGCCCAGAGCAGCTGTGGCTGCCCCTGGATCCCTGGCARYGTCCAAGGCCAGGCTGGACATTGRGGCTGGGAGCASCCTGGGACAGTGGAAGGTGTCCCTGACCATGATAAAGATGACTTTTAAGGCTCCTTTCAACCCAAACCATTCCATGATAAGATGCTATAATTTGAGGCCAGTGAAGACTGGTGAAAAGGGATGGCTGCTTTATACCTCTGGTACAGCATAGGAACCTTCTGGCCACTGTTTGACCCAACAATAATAGCAGAGAGCAGCACAGGGATGTGCATGCTCATGAGCCATGGCACATTCCAAGGAGTGCCCCTGCCTTCCAGCACTTCAACAAATTACTATGTCATTGAGGGTTTTCTTACATTTTACCACAGGAATCTCTCTTTCATCTCCTGGGAGGGAGTTAGCGGTGATTAAAGACCACAGCACTAACAAGTATTCATGAAAAACATATTTCTCAAGTGTTGTGCGGGAAACACGCCATTATTAAAATTTGAAATCGTACACTATTAACAATAACTATTACCTTAACACAATGGGCTCAAAGTTTTCTCAGCATTGAAGGAATAAAGAACTAGTTGTTCTTTTCTGTGATTGTAAAGTAGTGTGATATTTATTAAATTCTCAGAGGGGAATAGAAGTTAATTATGTTCAGCATTGTTAGAATTTTAATATAAAATAACCCTGTAATTGCTTGATTTCATCAAAATAATTCCCTCAAAGCAGCTTTTACACCAACCTATAAACATCTGCTCCCCCAGATGGCTGGTTTTCTTCCTCACTTTGCTATCCTAAGCTTCTTAACATTAAAACTGTGCCTGGATGTGGGTACTTCCCAAAGACAGAATCTCCCCAGTTATGTATTCATTTTATGGCTGCAGCACAAAGTTACTGGGAAAACAACATTCCCCAAATGGATGCTTCTGATGTTACCACAAGAAAGAGGGTATGATAAGTGTTTTATGCAAATTTTAAGACATTGCAGGTTTCTTTCAAGCTACCAATGACAAACATGCCCTCAGGCTAGCACTATCTTCTCAGACAAGGGATAGCCCTCCCTGAAAATTAATTCCAGCAGGACTCCAGTGGTCCAAGTCTTGTCCCCTCTGTCACCTTGTGACAAAAGGATGTCACCTTGTGACAAAGGACTCCTTCTTGCTTAACATCACTACTGAGAAGCTGTTATACCTGCACCCTCAGGCTATAGCAACCAGTCCACAGGGCTGCTAAAAATGCTGCCTTTTAGTACTCTGGAATAATGTATGACAGTGTAGGCACTCCTATACTTCAGGTTTGGGAATCCGTACCTGCCTGAGTGGAGTGCCTTGCTTGGAGTTTAAGGAAATACAAACAAGTTCATATTAGGTTCCAGAAAGGCATTTAAAAGAGTTGTAAATCCACAGGCAAAGAGAAACAGAAAATCATGTCTATATCCACCTGCTACTGGATTGACTTGCCAAGACTCCTGGGTGTACCCTAGAGTAATTATCTCCAAAGTGGGAGAAGTGTGAGAGCAGAGTATGTTTCGTACATTAACAAATAACATTAGAAAGTAAAAAATAGCATTTATTTCATGTTTACCTCACCCTTTTTAATTTCTATTTGTGCATATATTTTATAACATACACAATATACCAGCACAGTATATTATTATGTATTTATATAGTTTATAAATAAACATATTGGGGTGGCTGTTTAAAAGTTTTTATAGCTAAAGGTGTGAGAATTGGAGACCATTGCCCCAGAGGACAGGCTGTGACACAATTATAGACTCCTGCTTGTGGATTTTCACTAAGTGCTGCTCTCCTGATCAGCAAGTCCTGCTTCCAGATCTCTGCCTGGACCAGCATGGTTTAGGAGGAAGAGTTACATCTAACAGCCAGAGAAAAACAGACTTGAGGCTACTTCAACAAGACAAATACATGCAGATTGAGATATCAGAAGTTATCAGTCTAACCAGAATCAATCCCCATAGCAGAGACTTCCTTTTTCACTTGAATAGGAGACTTTAAAATACAACTAAGCACATTCATGAAGATAGATACCTGTTACAGACAAGGTGAACTGATGTCAGCTGGTGTTTATTAGAGTTYTGTTTTTTAGTAGGAACTTCATTTTAAAACTAGGAAGGGACAGAGAGGAACTAACGAAGAAATGTATTTCCATTACTATAGGACAGTCAAAGAGGATTCTGTGCCCTGTAGGAAGAAGATTGATTTGCAAAAGTACCCCAAGACTGCCACTCATAACAGCTGTGAAGAGAGATGATTCCAGTGCCTCTAAATCCTCTGGAAACATGCAGCCAGCAGAGTGCCAGCAATAAAGCTTCAGCAACACTTTTTAATGGGATGCTGTGTGGTATGAATATTACTTCAATCCCAGTGCAGAGTGGGAAAGGTAAAAGGATAATAAGAGGATAAAATAATCCTGTAACACTGAGTCAACGTTATATCAACAGGGCTTATATCAACTGGGAAGATAAAAGACCTGAGACAGTAAGACAGGAAACTACACCATGAAAGTTCAAGTACGTGTCACCAGATGATACAGTTCAGCACTGCGATTCATTTTGCAATTAAAATACCTAAAATTAGACATCTAAACAAGAATCTACATGTGTACTGAATTCCTATTCTGATCGATGAGAACCTAATWAAAATCAGTGGTGGCTGGGGTGCAGTTCAACTGACAAGGCAGGATCAGCCTGTTTGAAGCTGACTTTAGGTTCCTGTAACTGTCTTGACTTCACTGAAGTTTTAACTAGAGGAGGATTCTCAGTGAATATAAAATTACTAACACTTACCCACCTACCTCCAGGTGTCTACATCACATGTCCTTGGTGTGTAAAACAAAACAAGTTACAAGTACAAAATAATAGGCACTCCACCAGCAGCCCCTCTAAACCTTTATAAAAGTGAGTTTCAACCACTTTGTGTGACATATGGAGAACAAACTAGAAGTTGCAAAAGGCAAGGGCCACCTTTTCAAGCCACCATATGAAGTTAGGCAGTGTATGCATTTCTAACACTTGTCAATAAACCCCTCATTTAAAAAAAAAACATTTACCTGTGGAATTAGTTAATTAAAGTCTATGCACAAGTGAGAGTGAGTGTTGATTTTTATCCCCAGCCTCTGCAAACTGAGAAGCAGGTGTTATAGATTTCACAGTACCGTGGGAGACTGGGAAAGACACTTCAAATCATTCCAATTAAATAACATCATTATTTCTCTCACCCCTGCCTCAGAAAACCAGATTTCCAAGAATGATACAAAAGGCAGATTTCACACCAAGACCTCAGATCCGAATAAATATCTGCAAGTTACTGCTTTCAGTCAGGAAGACTTGGCACAGAACTTCAGACTGCATTAAAACCTTAGCTGCAGCTGGTACTCTTGAAAAGTATGCAATAAAAAAAACCATTGTCTTTTTGGACAATCTTATTGTTTCAAGGATCTTTGAAATATTAGTTTAGTAAGCATGATTTAGGTCAAATTAACCTTCCATGCACCCTGTTCACTCCAATAGTATAAAGCTGGAATAGGATTACAAAAAGGACAGACTTGGCAGGTGGAAGTGCACTGATACTCACATGGGGCAAGGAGGACATGCTACACTCCCAAGAATTAACTACTTTGACTTTTCCTGTCTTACTGTTTCAATCACATTCATCTTTCCTTCCTCAGTTTATTATTGCCACCTTCTTTCTAAATTGACTCCATATATTTAYTTAGAGCAAATTCTCTTTTTAAGGYATTTTTATGGCAATACCTGAACTGTTGCTCACGTTTTTCAGCCACCACTTTTAGTCTTGCTTGCTCCCACTGCTCTCTCAGTAATTTTACTCGTTCCTTTTTCTCTGCTTCTTTGTCCTGTGCCATTTCTTCTTCAAGTGCCTCCACCTCAGCAAAGTGCCTACTTTCCTCTGCCTCCAGAAAGTCACGAAGCCTGCAATGAAACATTTGAATAAAAGCTAAATCAATCCTTCTATCGAAGGATAAAGCTTTAGTTTATTTGTTAATAACACAAAATGGGTATTGGGCTCCTTTAAACACTTCTCGTAAATGCCAAAGAAGGGAACATCAAATTTTAACTTGGATATCATTCTTATTGTGTCCATCAAGGGACAGCACAACATGAGTTATTCTGTCCAGGCATAGTTTAAACTCCTGATCTTGCAAACCCATTTTCAAAGGTTCAGTCCCACATTCATCAAATTCTTCTAATTCTCACACTAAATTTGTCAGCAGCTGATAACAATTCAATTTTGTACTAGAGCACAGAATCAGAGAATATACTGAGCTGGAAGGGATCCACCAGGATGATCCAGTTCAACTCCTGGTCCTACACAGACACCCCAACAATCCCACCCTGTCCATCCCTGGCAGCGCTGTCCAAAYGCTCCYGGAGCTCTGGCAGSCTCGGGGCYGGGACCATTCCCTGGGGAGCCTGGGCAGTGCCAGCACCCTTGTCCTGATATCCCTCCTTTCTCTATGCACCTATAATTGTATCTTCTCTCAAAAAGACCTTTTGCTATTTTATCATCACTCCACAAAGCACTTCATCCTGAAAAATCTGGACGATAAAATGGCATCAAACTGGCAATTTTGAAACACACCATCATTACCTCTATTAATCCTAGCAGTGAGAAACCTGGGGCTACAAAATCCAGCAAATTCAGCCCAAATGCCACAGTGTCTCAGCAGAAAGGGACCTAGAGGTCCCGGCAGACAAGCTGAGCACAAGCCAGCAATGCACCCTTGTGGCAAAGAAAGCCACTGGCACCCTGGAGGAGGAGCACTGGGAGCAGGTCCAGGGAAGGCGTCCTTCCTCTCAGCATTGCTGAGACCCCATTCCAAGCGTTGGGTCAGCTCTGAGTTCTCCAGCACCAGAAGACACAGTCTTAGGTCACTAAGGGACTGAAGAACCTCTCCCAAAGGGAGAGTCTCTCCTAAAGATCTTTCTCTCCTGAGAAAGCTGGTACTGTTCAGCCAGGAGAAGGTGCAGGGAAATATCTTAACGATGTACAAAACACTGAACGGAGGGAATGCAGAAAAGACAAGACACCTTCTCTTCAGYAGTGCCCAGTGACAGGACAAGGGGCAATGGCCACAAATTAAACCACATGAAATTCTAAATGAAGAAAGCACTTTTTTTTTTTTTTTTTCTTTTTACTGTAATTGTAGTTGAATTGCGGACAGGKTGCCCACAGAGGTGGTGGAGTCTCCGTGTGTGGAGACAAACAAAACACAAATGAACACACAGTCCTGAACAACCTGCTCTAGGTGACTCTAGGGCTGGACAAGAGGGTCGCAGGAGGTTCTTCCAACCCCAGCTTTTCTCTGGAATCTGTGCACAATTCCCCTGACGGCACATCAGACCAGGAACCCCAAACTGACAACCTTCACAGTTCCAAAGTCACTTGATATGAAAGAATAACTGAGCAATCAAACCATACTATTTTTTCCAAAGATCAGTACAGCATAATTCTGCTCTTTACAAGGCAGCAATATGCTTCACCTCAAACATTTTTGAAAGACTTCTGAAATATTTTTTTCAGCTYACTTTGCTGCGAAGAGTTACTCATACAACTTATTGATGGGATTGCAACAAAACGTTCTGTTAAACCTGACAATTAGAATTCCTGAGACTTTGTTTCCCACAGGAGCTGTGGATGTCCACAGCAGGGTGGRTGGATGATCCCATMCAACCCAAACCACCTTGGGATTCTATGATTCCATACCCTACCACTGGAAATATTCCAGGCCRGATTGGACAGGGTTTGGAGACAACCTGGTCTGCTGGGAGGTGTCCCTGTCCAAGGGGTTTGGAAAGAGATGAGCTTTAAGGTCCCTTTAGATCTTTAAGGTCTTAGATTAAATCAAGGTACTCTTCATTCTCTCTAAAAATCAGGCAATGAAAG
>NW_026623591.1:769704-783529 GCF_030028575.1 Malurus melanocephalus
TGGAAAGAGATGAGCTTTAAGGTCCCTTTAGATCTTTAAGGTCTTAGATTAAATCAAGGTACTCTTCATTCTCTCTAAAAATCAGGCAATGAAAGCGATGYWTTACTTTTATCTTTCCATGTGGYGGACAAGAGGCTCCAAATGCCACCRAGGYTGCWCTAGTTACTGTGTTCRAACAAGCTTCACTAGCRCCCAACCCTCTGAGCACACACAGAAGGACGCTGAAAATAGCAGGGGCACTGCACTGGCTACTTGTTTGCTACCTCTGTCTTCTCACATCGATCTCTCGCAGGTACTCCTGCACGGTTTCTCGGACCTTCCTCTCGGCAGCCCGGTGCATCCATTTCTCCTCACGACTCTTGTGCCACTCACGGATGTTGCGGCGACGTTCTAATAATTTCATGTCTCGATCTTCCTCATCCCAATCTATCTCCCGCTCCCTGTCAGCCAAAATCTTCCTTTCGGTGGCGTGTCTCTTGGASGGCTTGGCTATCTGCAAGAGAAAGGAAAAGGAGAAAGCATGGAGACCTCACAGCAACTTCTCAGGGGCCTACAGTGAATCCAGACAGGGACTCTTTATCAGGCACTGTRGTGACAGGACAAGGAGTAACAGGTACCAAGTGAAAGAGGGAAAATTTAGGCTAGATGTAGGAAGGAAWTCTTGTTTGTAAGGGTGGTGAGGCACCAGCACTAATTTTCCTGAGAAGTTGCAGTTGCCCCTGGATCCCTGGGAGTGTCCAAGGCCAGGTTGGACAGGGCTTGGACCAGCCTGGGACAGTGGATGGCGTCCCTGCCCATGGCAGGGGAGGCACTGGAAGAGCTTTAAGATTCCTTGTAATATAAAGCATTACGTGGTTCTATGTAATGCCACTGGTGGAAAGATAAACAGTTAATCTGGGTGGTTTTCAGTTGAATTCATGACCATGCAAGWACCTAACACCAAATGAAAAGCTCASGGTAATTAGGGYGTAATCATAGAATCACTGAGGCTGGAAAAGAGCTCCAGGATCATCCAGATTCCAACCTGTGACCAATCCCCACCTTGTCCCCAGCCCAGAGCACTGAGAGTGCCACGTTCTGGCCTTCCTTGGACACCTTCAGGGATGGGGGCTCCAAACCTCCCTAGGCAGCCCCTGCCAAAGCCTGACCACCTCTTCTGTGAAGAAATCCCTCCTAAATTAGACAAGCCTTACCTACACCCCACCCCAGAGAGCACCGGGCTCCCCGGCACCCCTCACATAGCACTGGGCTCCTTGGGGACCCCAGGCACGGTACCGGCTCCCCACCACCCCTCACACAGCACTGAGCGCCCCGGGACCTCTCCCGGCTGCTCCCAGAGGGTCCAGCCCCACCCGGCCCCGCTCTGGAGCTCCGGCCCCCACGTCCCCGCAGCTCCTCGGAGCGGAGCGGCCCCGGCGCGGAGCGGCCCCTCACCAAGGCGAAGTTGTGCGGCGCAATGCCCGGAACCTCCCGGCATCTCTGGAAATGAGAACGGTGAGGGGGCTGGTGCTGGGGCTGGGGCTGGGGCTGNGGTGACCGAGATGACGGGGGAGCTGAGCAGTGTCCGGGGATGGCGGGGAGCTCAGGGGTGACTGAGATGACGGGGCGGTCAGGGTTGTCCGGGGATGGCGGGGGCGCTGAGGGTGTCCGGGGATGGCGGAGAGCTCAGGGATGTCAGAGGATGGCGGAGAGCTGAGGGGTGTCCGAGGATGGCGGGGAGCTCAGAGGTGTCCGGGCATGGTGGGGAGCTGAGGGTGACCGGGTATGGCGGCGGGGGAGCTGAGGGGTGACAGGGATGACGGGGAGCTGAGCAGTGTCCGGGGATAGTGGGGACCTCAGGAGTGACCGAGATAACGGGGCGCTCAGGGGTGTCTGAGGATGGCGGGGGAGCTGAGGGGTGTCCGGGGAAGGCGAAGAAGCTGAGGGGTGTTCGGGGATGGCGGGGGCCCTGCGGGTGTCCGGGGATGGTGGGGTAGCTGAAGGGTGTCCGGGGATGGCGGGGGCACTGAGGGTGTCCAGGGATAGCGGGGTAGCTGAAGGGTGTCCGGGGATGGCAGGGGCCCTGAGGGTGTCCGGGGATATCGGGGTGCTCAGGGGTGTCCTGGAGTTGCAGAACCGTCACGGTTGGGAGCGACCCTCCGGATCACCCAGCGCTACAGCTCCAGCTCCGAACACCCCGCACCACAGCATCCCCCCGGAGCCCGGTGCCTCCTGAGCACCGCTGGGACAGCGGCTCCGCTGCCTTTCTGGGCAGCCCGTGCCAGTCCTGGCTGCCCGCGTGGCAAAATGTGGAATGCAGAAAAGCTTCTTAAGAAGGGATGTTCTTTAGTCGTAGAATCATAAAATAGCCTGAGTTGGAAGGAAGCCACAAGGAGCTCAATCCCCACCGTGCACAAAGTCAGGGACCCCCAGAGAACAGCCCCATGTTGCCAGTGCTGGGACATCAGTGGGGACAGGCTGGCACAGGAATGAAAAGAGTTTAGGGTAATGAGTCTTATCCTATGGAGCCAGGCTGGGAGAGCTGGGAGTGCTCACCTGGACAAGAGAAGGCTCCAGGGAGAGCTCAGAGCCCCTTTTGGGGCCTAAAGGGGCTCCAGGAGAGCTGCACAGGGACTGGGGACAAGGGCTGCAGGGACAGGACACAGGGAATGGCTTGGCAGTGCCAGAGGGCAGGGATGGATGGGATATTGGGAAGGAATTGCTGGCTGGGAGGGTGGGCAGGCCCTGGCACAGGGTGCCCAGNTAGAATCATAAAATAGCCTGAGTTGGAAGGAAGCCACAAGGGGCTCAATCTCTATCGTGCACAAAGTCAGGGACCCCCAGAGAGCAGCCCCATGTGCCAGTGCTGGGACATCAGTGGGGACAGGCTGGCACAGGAATGAAGAATTTAGGGTAATGAGTCTTATACTATGGAGCCAGGCTGGGAGAGCTGGGGGTGCTCACCTGGACAAGAGAAGGCTCCAGGGAGAGCTCAGAGCCCCTTTTGGGGCCTAAAGGGGCTCCAGGAGAGCTGCACAGGGACTGGGGACAAGGGCTGCAGGGACAGGACACAGGGAATGGCTTGGCAGTGCCAGAGGGCAGGGATGGATGGGATATTGGGAAGGAATTGCTGGCTGGGAGGGTGGGGAGGCCGTGGCACAGGGTGCCCAGAGCAGCTGTGGCTGCCCCTGGATCCCTGGCAGTGTCCAAGGCCAGGCTGGACATTGGGGCTGGGAGCAGCCTGGGACAGTGGAAGCTGTCCCTGACCATGGCACGGGGTGGCACTGGATGAGCTCTCAGGTCCCTCCCAACCAAACCTTTCTGTGACTGTGAAATAAAAATCGAGTTAATAATGAGAATGGGTTGTTCTGTGCCTGCAGGTGGTGGAGTTGTGTGAACCCCCAGCTCCCCAGTCAGGACTGCCACAGAGACCTCYCGCAGCACATCCTGCTAATGCCAGGCTCCAGACCTGCCCAGGCTGGAGGAAAACGGGAAGTAAAACATTGGCTGTGGATCAGCAATTGCTTCAAGCTCAGTGCCCTCAAAGGAGTCACAGGAAAAAGCTTTTGCTGAAGCTTTGAAGCTCTGGAACACACACTGCCAAGAATTTTGTTTTCTTGCACATAATCATATTAGGTTGGCTGATAACCAGTTTAAAAAAATTATCCCAGGGAGGAAAGGTGAATGTTTAACCTGGCTGTAAAGCTTGTTCTTATCCAATTAAACCCCAGTGCAGTTACTTCTGGTGTCAGCAGTGGGATCCTKGCACAGCCACACACAGCAGTTTGATACATAGAATTTACACCACCACGTGGTGGTGGAGCTGGAAGTTTTGGGTTTATTTCATTAGAGACTTAATTCTGTCATACTATTGTGACTTAGTGTTCGAGATGTTTGGGTGAGGGGAACAACTTCACATCACTTTCCCCCTGAAAACTTTCGTTTCAGTGGAGGAAGGGCTGAATTTCTTGGTATTGTATAGTTTTGCCTAGTATTTTATGGTGTGTTTAGTGGCAAATGTTGTCTTAGTCTTAACACCTACACAAAACCAGAGATGAGTTTTATGCTCATTATGCTGTAATAGTGTACAAATGTGCAGCACTGCCATCTGTTTGAAACCTAAAAATAAACAGGGATGTGTGGATCCTCTAAACCCCCTATTTTTCTGTGAAGTCCCTCCACCAGCTCTGAGAATATTTTCTCCTGAAAAAGCTGGATTTATTCCAAAGATTCTGCAGATGGCTTGTGACTTTATTTCACATWAATGCTATCTGAAACAACAGACTCTCCTGAACTTAGGTGCCTAAGAGGATYCTGGTCACTGGGTGTCCTCACTGGGAATATATACAGGATATAAGATACAGGCTGTATAGGGTCTGGAGACAGAGAGATTATATAGGATATACATGTGGGATATGGTCTGTCCTGGATTTGCTGGTTTGAATTCTCCTTTCTAAAACCTCTGAAGTTTTTAGAATCCCAGGATAGTTTGCATTGGAAGGGACCTTGGACCACATCCAGTTCCAGCCCCTCTGCATGGGCAGGGACACCTTCCGTTATCCCAGGCTGCTCTAAGCCCTGTCCACCCTGGCCTTGGACACCAGTGATGAGGTAGTCACACCTTCCAGGAAAACCACAACTTTCCAGGAAAACCACAACTTTCCAGGAAAAAGCTTCATTTGACACTCAGGTACCAAGAAGTCAGAGCAGTGCATGCAGGCTGAGGTTTTGGAGCGTGGAGCAGGACACAGCAAGCGCTTGGGTCAGCTCTGCTGTCCCTCATCCCTTCAGACAGCAGCAGTGAGACAGCACAYGTGGAGCCAGACCCCAGACACAGGGCGATGCAGCTCCATGGGTGGGACCTGCCTTGGCTCAGGAATGTGGATGTCAGGAGGAGGAAGGGCTGGGAAGGTGTGGAGGAAGGACGGCACATGCTGATGGATGGAGAAACTTGGCAAACCRGAGCCCGTTTTCAGGAGAAAAATGTGTGGTGGCAAAACCTGGCAAGGACAGTAGGGCCTTTCTGTTCTTCAAGGAAGTATGAGACATTGATTGGTATCAACTGGTGAACAATTCCCTCTTTGTACWAAAGAAACCTTCAACTTCTTTCTCTAGAAGGAAAATCAACTTGGTTTAAARGAACCAAAGCCCTCCCCACCCCTCATAAAATTTTCCCAACAATAGCTGCCTGTTCTCTTCATGTGGGATTGTGGTGGCTCCATGAGCCAGTGCTTGGGCGCACCAGGCCCCTTCCTTCTGTGGGATCAAATGTCCTGTGCTGCAAATGCCCCTGGCTTCCCAGGCTGGGGATTTCAGAAGTTGCCATTTCATCTTAGCTCTGAATCCCCCTGGGGTTTCCTCACTGGTCACACTCCACATCATATCAGGTTCCTTCCGCCAGACTTTCTTGTGATCCTTCCTCTGGGCAATCTTCAAAATACATGCTTAGGGAAACCATGACTCTTGGCTTTTTGTATCTTTTTGGTTACTTTTATTCAGAGGGKTTTTTTTGAGGGATTTCCTGTTTGCTCAGATCCACATGACTGGCTGAGTCAGGACCAGCCAAGTCACATAAATATGCCTACAGGGACACACTTTGCATGGTAGCAGAGCTCAGAACTTCTACTAACGTATTTTAAAAATGTAAGTTAAATATAAATCTTTTCCTTCCGCTGTGGGTCACAGCAGTACCTGTCAGCTGGCACCACGTGCTGTGGCACAGAGCCACATAGGCCCGGSTGTGGCAGGAATTGCAGAACCTGGAATGGCTGGCGTTGGAAGGGCCTCGAAGCTCATCCAGTGCCACCCCTGCCATGGGCAGGGACATCTCCCACTGTCCCAGGCTGCTCCCAGCCCCARTGTCCAGCCTGGCCTTGGACACTGCCAGGGATCCAGGGGCAGCCACAGCTGYTCTGGGCACCCTGTGCCAGGGCCTCCCCACCCTCCCAGCCAGCAATTCCTTCCCAATATCCCATCCATCCCTGCCCTCTGGCACTGCCAAGCCATTCCCTGTGTCCTGTCCCTGCAGCCCTTGTCCCCAGTCCCTGTGCAGCTCTCCTGGAGCCCCTTTAGGCCCCAAAAGGGGCTCTGAGCTCTCCCTGGAGCCTTCTCTTGTCCAGGTGAGCACCCCCAGCTCTCCCAGCCTGGCTCCAGAGCAGAGGGGCTCCAGCCCTGGCAGCATCTCCGTGCCCTCCTCTGGCCTGGCTGCAGCAGCTCCAGGTCCTTCTTACGCTTGGACCTTCAACATACACACACAGTTTTCATGTGTCTCATGCAGTTTCCCCTGAATASAGCCTCACATCTTGATTGTCATGTCTCAGTGTTATGATTAATTTAAATTTATTCTGGCATTAAGTTCTGCAGCTCAAGAGACCCACAGATGTTTCATCATGGAGCTTTAAAGCRMCATTGRYTCTTAYCATTYGTGCATCTGTGACAYAGCACGTGTTTCTGTTTCGTCAYRTACCTCCACATGGAATTCATGGCARCAAGATGCAAGTTTCTAGCATTGGCACAAAAATTCAGGTAGTTCTTWATATCTGTTTGACTCTGAGCTTCATAGGAGTGCTGGGAGTTCAGTCGGAGGTTGAAAAGAGCTCTGTGAAGCTTCTGAGTGAATCAAATAGGCAGCTGATGGGACAGGTCTGCATTTGGCTTTGGCTGGCAATGTCAGCTGCATGCCATGGGTCCTGTTTGGTCACTGTGATCCAGATATGGAAGTGCAAAGATCAGAGTCCTCCCCCAACTATGTCTGAGCCAGGCACCATCAGACAAATGCTCTATTTTACCCCAAATCCGCACTGTGGAAGGGGGTGGGAGGGAGGATCAGCTGCTCTCCACCCACGGGCAAGGAGRGAAGATATTTTTCTTCCTTTCTCTCAGCCTTGAAAGAGCAAAGTGTAACCACAGAAAGGGAAYATGGTGTGAGTGAGAGGTGAATAATTCCAGCATGATTAGGACAGTGYAAAGCCCACTAGTGGATTTACAGTTTTATTTCTATAAAGCTGCCTTTGGTCCTTCCCTACCTTCCAGAGGTGGCCCAAGAGCTGATCCACCTCATCAAATTTCTCCTTATCCTCCCTACTGCTCCACATCTGTATCTTATAACTAGAAGGGGATATCACAGAGAAGCTCACCTCACATCCTTTGGTGGTTGTGATTTCACCAGCTGCATCTTGCCTGGCTGCTCTCAGTCACCAGCTCAGCAAGTGGGTGATACAAGCCGTGAAGTCAAAATTCCCCTCGCAGCAAATCAGGGTCCCTGGAGCAGAGCAGAGCATCAGGCTCCAGCTCCCTGCAGGCACAGCTCCAGGGCTGSTGCAGGTTACCTGTGCAGAGTGCTGAGGTGTGCCAGAAACCAGAATTCCAAGCTAGTGGCACGCATCATTGCACATGAACACTCCAGAGAATACTGCTGCCCRTGCAGAGTCCTTCCCTTCCTAATCYAACACCCAGCTGGGACAATTTCCCTACTGCAAGAATGTATTTGTTGCCGGGAAACACTTTTTTTTCATGCCTGAGACAAGAACTGAGTGCGTAACCCAGCTGGAGTGTTTAAAGAGGAACTGAAAGTATTTGAGCTCAGTTTTTCAAACTTGGCTATCAGCTAATTTTATGATGTCAATGAAAGAATTTCTTGTACTTTTTAGCTAGAAGGCAATCTCTCCTGACTGTAAATTTTCCTTCCTGTTATTTTACGTGACTCTTTTCAACAGATCCAAATGCTTCCAAGAAATAAGGTCATGTACTATAAAGATGCTTCTGCATCATCCTCACGTGCCAATCATGGGAGACTGATTTTCTGTCCTCTTTGCAGTGGGGGACACCAAAATGTCCAGCACAATCAGCAGCTGGCACGGCACAAAGTACTAAAGTCAGTGGGAGAATGGAGAAAGAACAGGTTACACAGARGTTTAGAAACGGATGGTTCTCAAATGAACTTGGTGTGATGGACCTTTTCCCAGAAGACTTTAAAAGTGTTTCCAGCTATCTCCGAGAAGTTTGCAGTGGGGATTTTGGAAGGGAGGTGAGGTGCTGGCAGGCTGAAACAGGGAGAATACAGGTTCCATTAAAAAAAAAACAAACCAAAAACAAACAAAACATAAAAAATAACCCAAAAAAACCCCAAAAAACAAACAAAAAAAAACCCCACTTGGAAATTACAAGCCAGTTAACTTCAGTTCCTGAAACAATGTCAAAGAGACCACAGAATAAGTAATGGGAAAATCATTTGCAGGCATGTAAGAAGAAAACACAAACACAAATACTGGCCAATGCAGATATGTCAAGGACAAATGGTTTCATGCTAATCTCATTTCCTTCCGTGATGGTGACAGGCCTTGTGGGGGAAGACAYAGTGTATTTAATATGATAAGGCTTCTAACACCTCCCTATAACCCGCAGCAGCTCCATCCCACAGCCTGTCYGGAGCAATCCCTGGATCCCTACCCATGGCTTTCTTCACCTGGGTCACTGTCCCATCTCTTGTGGGTTTAAATTTCAGTAATAACCCTGAGGACAGAGAACAGGGTATGTTTACACGGAGAGCACATGGAGGGGCTAAGGACAAAGACTGCAATGGAAATTGTTTCCAAGTGATATTGAGGATTTGGAGGAAAGAGCTGAAAAGTCAGATGTGGTRTGGAAAGGACAAGGACCTAGAATAACAAAGGGGAATGGCTTGGCAGTGCCAGAGGGCAGGGATGGATGGGATATTGGGAAGGAATTGCTGGCTGGGAGGGTGGGGAGGCCCTGGCACAGGGTGCCCAGAGCAGCTGTGGCTGCCCCTGGATCCCTGGCAGTGTCCAAGGCCAGGCTGGACATTGRGGCTGGGAGCAGCCTGGGACAGTGGAAGGTGTCCCTGACCATGATAAAGATGACTTTTAAGGCTCCTTTCAACCCAAACCATTCCATGATAAGATGCTATAATTTGAGGCCAGTGAAGACTGGTGAAAAGGGATGGCTGCTTTATACCTCTGGTACAGCATAGGAACCTTCTGGCCACTGTTTGACCCAACAATAATAGCAGAGAGCAGCACAGGGATGTGCATGCTCATGAGCCATGGCACATTCCAAGGAGTGCCCCTGCCTTCCAGCACTTCAACAAATTACTATGTCATTGAGGGTTTTCTTACATTTTACCACAGGAATCTCTCTTTCATCTCCTGGGAGGGAGTTAGCGGTGATTAAAGACCACAGCACTAACAAGTATTCATGAAAAACATATTTCTCAAGTGTTGTGCGGGAAACACGCCATTATTAAAATTTGAAATCGTACACTATTAACAATAACTATTACCTTAACACAATGGGCTCAAAGTTTTCTCAGCATTGAAGGAATAAAGAACTAGTTGTTCTTTTCTGTGATTGTAAAGTAGTGTGATATTTATTAAATTCTCAGAGGGGAATAGAAGTTAATTATGTTCAGCATTGTTAGAATTTTAATATAAAATAACCCTGTAATTGCTTGATTTCATCAAAATAATTCCCTCAAAGCAGCTTTTACACCAACCTATAAACATCTGCTCCCCCAGATGGCTGGTTTTCTTCCTCACTTTGCTATCCTAAGCTTCTTAACATTAAAACTGTGCCTGGATGTGGGTACTTCCCAAAGACAGAATCTCCCCAGTTATGTATTCATTTTATGGCTGCAGCACAAAGTTACTGGGAAAACAACATTCCCCAAATGGATGCTTCTGATGTTACCACAAGAAAGAGGGTATGATAAGTGTTTTATGCAAATTTTAAGACATTGCAGGTTTCTTTCAAGCTACCAATGACAAACATGCCCTCAGGCTAGCACTATCTTCTCAGACAAGGGATAGCCCTCCCTGAAAATTAATTCCAGCAGGACTCCAGTGGTCCAAGTCTTGTCCCCTCTGTCACCTTGTGACAAAAGGATGTCACCTTGTGACAAAGGACTCCTTCTTGCTTAACATCACTACTGAGAAGCTGTTATACCTGCACCCTCAGGCTATAGCAACCAGTCCACAGGGCTGCTAAAAATGCTGCCTTTTAGTACTCTGGAATAATGTATGACAGTGTAGGCACTCCTATACTTCAGGTTTGGGAATCCGTACCTGCCTGAGTGGAGTGCCTTGCTTGGAGTTTAAGGAAATACAAACAAGTTCATATTAGGTTCCAGAAAGGCATTTAAAAGAGTTGTAAATCCACAGGCAAAGAGAAACAGAAAATCATGTCTATATCCACCTGCTACTGGATTGACTTGCCAAGACTCCTGGGTGTACCCTAGAGTAATTATCTCCAAAGTGGGAGAAGTGTGAGAGCAGAGTATGTTTCGTACATTAACAAATAACATTAGAAAGTAAAAAATAGCATTTATTTCATGTTTACCTCACCCTTTTTAATTTCTATTTGTGCATATATTTTATAACATACACAATATACCAGCACAGTATATTATTATGTATTTATATAGTTTATAAATAAACATATTGGGGTGGCTGTTTAAAAGTTTTTATAGCTAAAGGTGTGAGAATTGGAGACCATTGCCCCAGAGGACAGGCTGTGACACAATTATAGACTCCTGCTTGTGGATTTTCACTAAGTGCTGCTCTCCTGATCAGCAAGTCCTGCTTCCAGATCTCTGCCTGGACCAGCATGGTTTAGGAGGAAGAGTTACATCTAACAGCCAGAGAAAAACAGACTTGAGGCTACTTCAACAAGACAAATACATGCAGATTGAGATATCAGAAGTTATCAGTCTAACCAGAATCAATCCCCATAGCAGAGACTTCCTTTTTCACTTGAATAGGAGACTTTAAAATACAACTAAGCACATTCATGAAGATAGATACCTGTTACAGACAAGGTGAACTGATGTCAGCTGGTGTTTATTAGAGTTTTGTTTTTTAGTAGGAACTTCATTTTAAAACTAGGAAGGGACAGAGAGGAACTAACGAAGAAATGTATTTCCATTACTATAGGACAGTCAAAGAGGATTCTGTGCCCTGTAGGAAGAAGATTGATTTGCAAAAGTACCCCAAGACTGCCACTCATAACAGCTGTGAAGAGAGATGATTCCAGTGCCTCTAAATCCTCTGGAAACATGCAGCCAGCAGAGTGCCAGCAATAAAGCTTCAGCAACACTTTTTAATGGGATGCTGTGTGGTATGAATATTGCTTCAATCCCAGTCCAGAGTGGGAAAGGTAAAAGGATAATAAGAGGATAAAATAATCCTGTAACACTGAGTCGACCTTATATCAACAGGGCTTATATCAACTGGGAAGATAAAAGACCTGAGACAGTAAGACAGGAAACTACACCATGAAAGTTCAAGTACGTGTCACCAGATGATACAGTTCAGCACTGCGATTCATTTTGCAATTAAAATACCTAAAATTAGACATCTAAACAAGAATCTACATGTGTACTGAATTCCTATTCTGATCGATGAGAACCTAATTAAAATCAGTGGTGGCTGGGGTGCAGTTCAACTGACAAGGCAGGATCAGCCTGTTTGAAGCTGACTTTAGGTTCCTGTAACTGTCCTGACTTCACTGAAGTTTTAACTAGAGGAGGATTCTCAGTGAATATAAAATTACTAACACTTACCCACCTACCTCCAGGTGTCTACATCACATGTCCTTGGTGTGTAAAACAAAACAAGTTACAAGTACAAAATAATAGGCACTCCACCAGCAGCCCCTCTAAACCTTTATAAAAGTGAGTTTCAACCACTTTGTGTGACATATGGAGAACAAACTAGAAGTTGCAAAAGGCAAGGGCCACCTTTTCAAGCCACCATATGAAGTTAGGCAGTGTATGCATTTCTAACACTTGTCAATAAACCCCTCATTTAAAAAAAAAACATTTACCTGTGGAATTAGTTAATTAAAGTCTATGCACAAGTGAGAGTGAGTGTTGATTTTTATCCCCAGCCTCTGCAAACTGAGAAGCAGGTGTTATAGATTTCACAGTACCGTGGGAGACTGGGAAAGACACTTCAAATCATTCCAATTAAATAACATCATTATTTCTCTCACCCCTGCCTCAGAAAACCAGATTTCCAAGAATGATACAAAAGGCAGATTTCACACCAAGACCTCAGATCCGAATAAATATCTGCAAGTTACTGCTTTCAGTCAGGAAGACTTGGCACAGAACTTCAGACTGCATTAAAACCTTAGCTGCAGCTGGTACTCTTGAAAAGTATGCAATAAAAAAAACCATTGTCTTTTTGGACAATCTTATTGTTTCAAGGATCTTTGAAATATTAGTTTAGTAAGCATGATTTAGGTCAAATTAACCTTCCATGCACCCTGTTCACTCCAATAGTATAAAGCTGGAATAGGATTACAAAAAGGACAGACTTGGCAGGTGGAAGTGCACTGATACTCACATGGGGCAAGGAGGACATGCTACACTCCCAAGAATTAACTACTTTGACTTTTCCTGTCTTACTGTTTCAATCACATTCATCTTTCCTTCCTCAGTTTATTATTGCCACCTTCTTTCTAAATTGACTCCATATATTTAYTTAGAGCAAATTCTCTTTTTAAGGYATTTTTATGGCAATACCTGAACTGTTGCTCACGTTTTTCAGCCACCACTTTTAGTCTTGCTTGCTCCCACTGCTCTCTCAGTAATTTTACTCGTTCCTTTTTCTCTGCTTCTTTGTCCTGTGCCATTTCTTCTTCAAGTGCCTCCACCTCAGCAAAGTGCCTACTTTCCTCTGCCTCCAGAAAGTCACGAAGCCTGCAATGAAACATTTGAATAAAAGCTAAATCAATCCTTCTATCGAAGGATAAAGCTTTAGTTTATTTGTTAATAACACAAAATGGGTATTGGGCTCCTTTAAACACTTCTCGTAAATGCCAAAGAAGGGAACATCAAATTTTAACTTGGATATCATTCTTATTGTGTCCATCAAGGGACAGCACAACATGAGTTATTCTGTCCAGGCATAGTTTAAACTCCTGATCTTGCAAACCCATTTTCAAAGGTTCAGTCCCACATTCATCAAATTCTTCTAATTCTCACACTAAATTTGTCAGCAGCTGATAACAATTCAATTTTGTACTAGAGCACAGAATCAGAGAATATACTGAGCTGGAAGGGATCCACCAGGATGATCCAGTTCAACTCCTGGTCCTACACAGACACCCCAACAATCCCACCCTGTCCATCCCTGGCAGCGCTGTCCAAAYGCTCCYGGAGCTCTGGCAGSCTCGGGGCYGGGACCATTCCCTGGGGAGCCTGGGCAGTGCCAGCACCCTTGTCCTGATATCCCTCCTTTCTCTATGCACCTATAATTGTATCTTCTCTCAAAAAGACCTTTTGCTATTTTATCATCACTCCACAAAGCACTTCATCCTGAAAAATCTGGACGATAAAATGGCATCAAACTGGCAATTTTGAAACACACCATCATTACCTCTATTAATCCTAGCAGTGAGAAACCTGGGGCTACAAAATCCAGCAAATTCAGCCCAAATGCCACAGTGTCTCAGCAGAAAGGGACCTAGAGGTCCCGGCAGACAAGCTGAGCACAAGCCAGCAATGCACCCTTGTGGCAAAGAAAGCCACTGGCACCCTGGAGGAGGAGCACTGGGAGCAGGTCCAGGGAAGGCGTCCTTCCTCTCAGCATTGCTGAGACCCCATTCCAAGCGTTGGGTCAGCTCTGAGTTCTCCAGCACCAGAAGACACAGTCTTAGGTCACTAAGGGACTGAAGAACCTCTCCCAAAGGGAGAGTCTCTCCTAAAGATCTTTCTCTCCTGAGAAAGCTGGTACTGTTCAGCCAGGAGAAAGTGCAGGGAAATCTTAACGATGTACAAAACACTGAACGGAGGGAATGCAGAAAAGACAAGACACCTTCTCTTCAG